>NW_008618607.1:0-76087 GCF_000691845.1 Merops nubicus | reverse complement strand
CCTGCCCGGGACTCCCGCTCCCCGCCGGCTCATTCATTTCAAGGCGATTTTCTGCCTTCCTGGCCCGGCCGTGTCCTCCCCGCCTAGCTCTTTTTAGTGCCTGGTCTCCTTCCATAATCTTCTTTCTGGATTGGTGCAGGACCCGGTGAGAAATGCGGTTCCGTAGCGCGAGCGCTGGTCTGTCTGCCCAGGGACACTGTGCTCCCTGTAGGCCTGTCCCTCCGGGAAGCAACCGGGGAGACGAGCCACTCTCGCCCTTTTTAATTTTTTTTTTTTTCTTCTCCCTGGAAGATACTGTTTGCCCTGCGGTTGGATTTGAACCTTCTTTGTCTTAAAGATGACTGTAAGTCGTGAGGTCCTTTGGAGTATAGCTTGGCAAGATTTCTATGATGAGAATCAGCAAATTCCTTTGCTACATAAAAATGATGACCCGTTAGAATTCACTCTAAATTACCCTAAAATTCTAATTAAGTTTTTTTTTTTTTTTTCAACTCTTAAGAGTTCCTCCCAGCTGATATGCGTGCACCTTCAGTGGAAAGGGTGGCACTGCAGCGGGATGCATGGAAACAATGTCTCTGCTGTTTTGTTTGGAATTGTATTCCTGTATTTCCCTCTAGTTTTCTTTGTTAACTGTGGGTATTTATGTCCTGCGTTATTTTAAGCGTTGTTTTGCTGAAGCGTCTTGTGATGATTTATTTTCACTTACTCATGTTGCTCCTGTAGAGGTCAGATACCCTGCAAATCAAAAGTTACAACTTAGAAAGCTTACAGTTCATATTGAGATCCTTTAAACAAAGGCGTTTTTCTATTTTTTTTTTTAAATTATCTTGACCGTCTTTAACACAATGAATGTTGTTAACCTAGCAAGAGTTGGCATAAATATTTTGAGAAACCCTCTGTAAGTTTGGCGTTCTGACTGGCAAAAAGTACTTCAGTTTTGCAGGTGATGCTGAGCAAAGTAAGCTGTACCAGTAAGGCTGCTCTTTCACCAGTGGAAACGTACGTGTGCTAGGACTGCTGCCAGCTTGGAGAGAGCACAAATATTTCTCTTAACCAGCATAACAGGAAAGTGCCTAGGTCAAACCTACCCTTAGGTTGCTTATTTAGATGTTTGAATAGTTGACTTGAAGCAGTTAATAAATATAGGCAAATGACCACATTATAGGTGTGAAATTTTATACCTGCCCCTGAGTCCAAAGCGTATAGCTGGTAAGAAGGAAATGTTGCAAGTTGAGTGGTTGCTCTGCGTGGTCATTGGGTATTTCAAAGAAACCTGACTTGAAGAATGCTCCATTCCAAGCCTTTTGAACAAAGAAGCAAACTGTACCAATTAAACTACACAGGCTAAGAAAATTATGTGGTTAAAGAAGTATCTTCTCTCTATAGAGGCACTATTGAATTGACTCAGTTTTGTTTAGTTGGTCCGAGTCCAGCACAATGGCAAGCTCTCACTGCACGCTCTCTCTCTGGACTTGTTTAGACTACGGTTGCTGGTATATTCCTGAAACATGTTTGAACAATATCTTCATGCTGTATTTTGTTTGGGCAATGTCTTCTCATGTCTATTTGCTGGTCAAGGCAAGTTGTGATGCGGGAGGAGTGTATAAGGTGGATGAGACAAGTGTTTCATATACAGTATTTCATATATAGCTCCTCTGTTTGTAGGTGGTGTTAAATCTTAGCAGTTAATACTAAAAATGTACTTTTGACACAAGATTGTTGGTCTCTTGGAATGCATAAACTTCATTTTGCCATTGCTGTTCTGCAGGTCAGTATGCAGCTGGTGCTCCAAATAAACTCCTCAGTTTCTGTCCTGTGTTTTGGCACATACAAGTACAAGAGCCTATTGTTAAGCCGTCATGAGCCTGAACTAGTTCTGGTGATTTTGTGCTAAGAATCTCACCTCTTGTCTGTGTGGTTAGCTGATCAGTTACTAAAGAGCCAGTTGGTTTTCCTTGTGTCAAATG
This sequence comes from Merops nubicus, assembly GCF_000691845.1. Classification (NCBI taxonomy): domain Eukaryota; kingdom Metazoa; phylum Chordata; class Aves; order Coraciiformes; family Meropidae; genus Merops; species Merops nubicus. The sequence goes on along the minus strand of NW_008618607.1, from coordinate 74,120 downwards.
AAACAAAACATCATTGCAAAGAGCATCATCGTATTACAAAATAATCAGCAATTCAGTAAGACACAAATGTCAGCGATACACAGGAATTAATTCTTGCAGAAGTCTGTCTTGTATTCAAATTAAAATTATATGCTATTTGAGTAGCATCTGTTAGGGGGGTTAGGTTGCTGATAAACTTGGAATATTAAATATCCCAGTTAAATGGTCTAGCCTAGGTATGAAGTTACTTGGGTTGGGAGCCTGCTTGAATAGTGTTTGTGTGGATCTTTCTCCCCTGCTTTAGGTAAACAGTTGATTCCCATGAACACCTGTTGCTCTCGTATTGTGGTTAGTTGACTCAGTACTGCTCTTAATAGAGTTTCCTGAATGCACTTATTTCATAATATGTATCCAGGAACAGGCATATTCTGTGAGGTTTCCGTTTACTAGCTGACTGGAATGTGGTGGTGGGGAAAAGGTGGCTAAGGTGTAGGTAAGAGCACAATTTGGTGCCCCATTCTAGCAAGAGCCTGACTTCCCGTGGTATTCGTGCAAGAAGAACGTGTGTGAACAGACTTTTTTTGAAGCCTGTGTTGAAATTTGTATTAGAGAAGAAGATAGCCTTCACCATAGAATCCCAGCTCTAGTAAGTTTAACTGAATTACTTTAATATTTTTTTTTAGTATCCAGCTCATTTTGTATGCTAACTCCAATAAAAATAAATGAGCTTTCCAAGATACTGACTTTTTTTTTTAATCAAACTGTACAGCTTTCTCTTGGGATCACTACATCCATTTCTTTGTGTGGGAAAGAATTGTTTTTCATTAGTGTGCTAGTCAGAAAGCAGACCACTTAGTCTGGTTTCATTAACCCAAGTTGCAGAAACTGGAAAAGAAACAGTATTTTAAAAGAATTTTAAATTCTAGTATTTCCAGAATCCAGTATATTAGTTTTTTGTTTATGATAGGATACTTTGCACATCATGTGTGTTGAATGTTCATTCTGTATTTAGATAGAGCAAGCAGTGAAATTATTAGATTTTAGTCTCTAATTATATTGAAATGTCTACGTACTTACATTGAGCATATTTTCTGATCAAGTGTGTTGCTTTCCAATATAATTCCTGTTATTTAAAAGTCAATGTATTTTATGCTTGAGTTAGTGAGCCTTCATTATATTTTAAATGTGCTTAGAAATCCAATACCAATAGTCACTGTTGTGGTTTTTTAATTATTTTTTTTTTTAATGGCTTTAATACATGAGTGAAAGCCCATGGTAGAAGTAACAAAACATATACCTTCATTAGGACTAGGAATTCTTGGAGGAACTGCACACGTTTCCTAGGGTTTCTGGAAAATTTGGTATACAAGAGCATTGTATTATTAGTGACAGCATTATAGCTTAGTCTACTGCAGTAACTGCAGTCCTTTAAGGCAGTGAAATACCAGGGCAGCAAAGCCATTCATTTCAACGATGACATCAAGTTATTGTATACATTGATAGGGTGATGCTTTGGAATTGTGCCTTTGCTTTAGTTTTGATACTTGCATAAATGACATATTTAAAGTAGAAGGCTTAATTTTGTTGAGAAATATTTGACAAAACGTTGGAAGTGCAAGCAGGCATTTAAATTAGGCTGGATACGCATAACTGCAACCAATACGCTTCTTAAAATTGCTCATATCTCAAGAGTAAAATTGGTGCTGTAGGCAGGTTGGTGTGTTGTTGGTATTTTTTTTTTTTTTTTTTTTTTTTTCCTCCCCCTTCAGGTGGATACAAGAATTCAGGTTACTTTCCTTGTTCTTAAGTAAACTAACAGATGGACTGAGTCATCTGTCTGATAGAAGTGCAGTCTTTAGCTAGCACTTTATTTGTGACAGTTGCAAGTAATTTTTGGATGGGTTGTTTCTGCCCACCTGATATGGAATCTGACAACTGTTTTACCCTCAGGGTCTCTGGATAGTTTAGGGAATTATTTTGACAGTAAAAATATAAATCTTTTAAAGGTTACTGTATGAATGGAGGGTACAGGAATTTGAATACAATTTAAAAAAAACCCAACTATTTATGACCATCTTAGCAGTTATGTTGTCAGCTTCTAAAAATTAGAAACGGTCTGGGAGCATGTATAATTTAGGAATGCTCTCTGGAAGGGTATGCACAAGTCTTTTCTTGACTTGGATTCAGGGCTTCATATCATTTGTTGTTGGAGGTCAGCAAACAAGACACAGTTAGTGTCCTACTTGAGAGCACAGTAGCCTAGAAGTCTTTTTTCTGCACTTCCCTAAAAAGGAGAGGGGTTACTCTGCCAGCACCTGTCTCGCAGTGGATGCGTTGGTAGCGCTGTTGTGCCCTGAGTGACGTATCTGGGTGCTGCCTCAGGCATGTGATTGGAAACACTCGCTAATGGGGACTCCTGCTTGCCACGCCGGGGCATTCCATGCAGAACTGTTACAGAAGTAGGTTATTGAACCACTGGGTAGCCGTTTGCTTTCATTACTAGAGAGCAAATCTATTCTGTGAAGCAGATACTATTTCCTTCTTTACGTTGACCTTTGGTCTAGAATTGCTCCTGACAGTTCATGCCCGCTTCCACTTAGCGGTGTAGAAGTACATGTGCCAGCTCTCTAAACATCCAGACGTGTTGAGATTTTGAGTGCTGTAGTGTTGAGAGAAAGCAGAACCTTATGTGCGTTTTTGTTTGATTCAAAAATTTTGTTTTTTGGGAGTAGTGAAAAGTAAATGTAGCAGGGACAGAAGTCACACAAGCCTGGTTGGATGGCTTCAATATAGTTAAGTAATTTTTGATGGTGCTTACCTCACTCCCCCACCCACCTCTGCCTTTCCCTGCCAATCTTTATGAATTGTATAAAACTACCTTATGTTCTTGGGTTGTTGGCATCTTGGGATTATTATGGGAGCAAAGCCACTTTTATATCTATCGGTATTTAAACCTGCCAGATGAAGAGCCAGTGTTGTGCCCCTGCTGTCCCTCCCCTGCCCTAAATTCTGATGTGTTCTTGCAAACCTGGAAAAGAATGAGGTTTGTTTATAGCTTCTTTTTTTTCTGTCAAATAACATACAGAATATTTTTTCCCATGTAGAAATGTCTGTGCTACCTTATTTTAACTTACAAATTTTTAACTTAAGAAATAAAAACCTATATCTAAGTAATGGAGTCTGAAGTAGTTTTGCCTCATTTGAAAATGCTCTGTGCCAATACAGGTTTTAGAGTAAAGTGTTGGGGTTTATTTCAGATAATACCAATTAATTATTCTAGTAATTGGTAAACCTCTCCCCTACTATCACTTATTACAAGTCTCCTTCACTGCAGTAGTCCAAGTTAGTGGAGAAGATTTTTAAAAACCTGTTGGATTTGTACTTAACATTGAACACAGTGAAGCTTTACTAGAAAACTTGAACTGTGTTCTTGAACAATTTTACAAAGCCCTTTTTTAGAAAACTGTAGTTGACTACTGTGGATTAAGTTTAATGAACTTTACAACTTCAGAATAAACATTGTTATCTATTGTCTGAAATAGATGGTGTGGCCAGACTGACAGAACAGTTCAAACCCAACTCAAATGAACCTAATTACAGCAGAGATGATAAATCTAAGTAATGAATGACAGCACTGTTATGAAAATGATCAGTGCTAAACCTCAGCATTTGTATATCTAAGACTAATCATGCAACATCAGTGACTTAAGAGAAGGGATATAATTTGGTTGTAGTTACATAATACTCTAGCAAAAATGCTGAAGTTTTTGGAAATTATGTTTAGAAGTAAATTTTTTCTTTTTTTTTCTGGTTCAGAATAATCCTTCTTGGATAGAAGTCTGAATATGGTCAGAACTCAAGAAGCTACTGTTATATTTCAACTTATTGTTATATGCTGCTGTATACGGTTGAGTCCCTTGTGGGTGAGTAGAACAGGAGGATGGTGCAGGAAGTAGCTGATACTTTGTAGCTCCATTTGGGGTGGATATGTATATGAAATAAACCTATTTTGAACATAGGACTGCCTTCCTAGTCAGATAGGAACCATCTGGGATGACACTGAGTATGGAGGCAGTAGTTGCTCTATATAGTAGTTGCTACTTTTGGTTAGAGCCTACTGTTTGAGGAGTGAGTGAAGACAGGAGAGACCTACCCAGTTCAATGTTCTTCTAACCAAGAGAAGGCTGAGGAGCTAGGTTCATCTTAGAAAGCTAGCGGGGAATCCATGTCTAATTGTGAGTAGAAAGGAGAGTGGATGAATGGCTGGAGCACTTGAGTAGTAAGGTGTTGCTAATAAGCTTAAGCAGAAGTTGAATCCAGTACTTTACATTTGACCTTACAGCTAAGTTGTGAGGTGAAGAAATCTAGACTGTTGGGTTCAAGGGCTTAATTTTGTATCTTGGCAATATCTTTCTGTAGTCTTTTCAAAAAGTTTGGAAGAATAGTACCTCTCAGGCTTCTTGGTTTGGCATCCTGTGAAGGCAACTTTAACACCAAAGGGTTTTCCTGTGTATTTTTTTAATTTGCTTTACATTTCCCAGTCACTGATAGAACAGTTCTATGTTCCTGTAATTGCCACTGCTTCCTACAGTATCTAAATCCACAAATGGAAGGCAGTAAGACACAAAGGTTGCCTTGCAGGTTACGAATACTGTTGTTGTAGATGTGTTGTTCTAAGGATATAAACAAGACAAAGGTTTTACAAGGAGAGGCAATATCTTTTATTAGATCAGCTGCTGCAGTGGTGGGGAACAGGACATGGGCAAGCTTTCAAACATTCAACTGCTGAGCTCCTGAGAAAGTTATTCGATTCTTTGGAGACACCATGTGGAGATTTCGTACTGGGCTGTTGCAGGCGCGTTGCACATACAGGTAAATGTTGCTGTGTGGGGTGGTTTTTTATTTAATCAGTAGTTCATAGTTTTGATACTTGACCTAGTAGCAGTATTTGGTATAGTTCTTATTTCAAAGTGCTTGAAAACAGGTAAGCAGCTGTAGGATGCTATTTAAATTGCCTTTTTTTTTTTTGGTATTACTCTGCAAAGATGATGTCTACATAAAGGAACTGGAGATTCCATTGCAAAGAAAAATGTTGAAAAGTAAAACTGGGAAAATACTTTTCAAATGTTAGCTTCTCTGTAAAGTTTGAAGCATCTGACTACTAGGAATCACTGGGGAAAAAAAAATGTTCTTAATGCCTTGTCTAAGGAACCCATCTGTGCTACTTTTATGGGGATGTGGTCTTGGTCATCAGTGTGAGTTTTGCATAGTAAACCTGCAGACAAAAGTGGATTGCATTGCAGGGGTTGCATCTTTAGACATGACTAATGCTTAACAATACTTAATAGTAGGATTTTATTTTTGTCCTGTTGAAGTCCCTTGTTAGTCATCACAGGCTAGACGAGTATACAGTTAAGCCAGTTTGGAATACTCTGAATTTTTTGCCGTCAATTCATGTATATCCTTTTCTTTGGGCAGATGGATGCAAAAAAAACCCAACCTCTTCTCTTGCACTCATCTCTGTCCCAACAATAAAAAAAAAAAAATAAGGAAACACAGTTCCTGCTACGCACTCTTAACCTCTGTGTGCTGCCTGTGTACAAAGGTGTTCACTTATTTAGGATTCCCAGTGGTCAATACAGGATCTTCACACACAATTGCGTCTCTGATTTCTGTCGTTCTGTGGCTTGCTAGTTGTAAATAGAGGGAGAGAAGTGACTGTATGGTGTGAGAAAACCTTAGCTGTTTTGTTTTGGGAAGTGATTGTAGGCTTGTTGGTTCATGGTTTGCTGTGTTACCTAGGCCTTGTAAAGTAAAGCCTTTGTAGCTTTTTTCCTTGTTCTTCTGAATAAGTTGCACTTTTTGTTAGGATGAGGACTGAGCTGTAGCTCTTCACAATGCTTTTGGGTTTGGTGATGTGTATAGTGAGTGGCACTCTCAGTATTCAACATGCATATATTTGAAATCTTGCATTTTTTCCTTCTGAATGGAACAGAGCTCCCTGTCTTCAAGTATGTCTGCAGGTGGGGTGGGTGTAGGGAGCGGACTCACCCCAAAACCCAGTCGTTAGATGCTATGGTTGTAACTCTGAGGAGGTTCACAGTCTTCTTGTCCAGGGATGAGGAGGGTGTTTAAAAAAAGCAAACAAAAAACAGAGAGAGGATAATATAACAGAGAGAAATATAAACCCCACTTTGGTGGTTTATATTTTCATATAAGTGAGTGTATCAATTTCCTGACCAGATGACTGATCATAATTTTCCTGTTCTTTCAGGAAGGGAGAGAAATTTTATGCAATTCATGCTGTCTTACAGAAACCTTTCTCTTCTGTGAAGAGGAACACAGTTCAGATGTCCACACATAGTTAGCTTCAAAATTTGTAACAGAACTTAAATACAAAATGGTTTGGGTTGATGCTTATATTATTATTTTATTTTTGTAAGACAAAACTAGCTCACCAAACACACACACACACTATGAACAAGACAAAGTAAAACTATTTAGAAATCCATAGGCTTTTCTTCTAGAATTTGAGAAACTTAATTTTTTTTTTTTTTTTAACATAGTGTGACAGAAAACTGGTATAAAATGATAAAAGCATTTCATGTTTAAGAATGGAAATTTTGTGTGTCTGAGAACTTTTCCTTGGACATTGCTGTAGAATGAAAGTGTTGCTGGCCATATGTGCTGTAGCAGTGGGTTTTCCCTCAGCAGCACTGTACTCCACAACTGTTTAAATGTACAGAACCATTTTCATGGGAAAGAGAGCAAATGTTGGATGTGGCATCATTGGTTAGATTGGTGACGATGCTGTGAATGTTCTGTTTCTCAGGAAGACTGGGGTTAATTGTAGCTTGGCAAGTAAAAAAAAAAAGTTCCATATTGTTTTTCTGTGGTAGATTCCTGTTGCTATGCAACAAACAGAATGTCACTTAGTGCCGGATACATTGAATCTGTATTCCCGGCACATATCTCCGCACGTTCGTTTTATACTTCCCCAGGAGGGTATGGCTCTGACTTGCTGGGGGACTGTGGTATGAAGTACACATTCGAGTTTCTATTCTGGTGCTCGCTGTAGCTGCGGTGACGTCACCGTGCTTGCAGAGCCCTTCTTTGTTGTCAGATGGATGGGACACCTGTGCCACACAATCAGGCTTCCGACCAGACAAAAAGGGGTGGTGGTTGTCTTTCCCGAGGTGGGATGATATTGCCAAGCAACACGTTAAGACTTCAAAAGGGAGAAATTTCTTGCATGGGAAAAAAAATTTTAGGCTATGAAAATGTTTAAATATGTTGCAGAGTGAGTTCATGCAGATGGCACTATGTGAATCTTTGAACCAAGAGATCCGGTTAATTTTTAACAATTAGCATTAACCTTGATACTTGAATACATTGATACCTCCCCTCCCTGCTCCCCCCAAGTGCTAAAAACAACCAATCTCAGCATCTAAACGTTTTCCATTCACTCTAGATGGATCCAGGAATAAATGTTTAGTGTGTGTTTGGGAAAATTATCTTCCGTAGCTCTGGAATCAGTAATTAAGTAATGGACAAATGACAGCATCTGGTAAGGCATTATTTTATAATCTAGTTAGATTTCCATGGTGGAAATGAAGGCAAAAATAATATTTGAAAGCTAGAAGGATGTTAATTTGATCTTTGCTTCAAAGACTGTCATGCGATACAGATGACTGAAATTCAGAAACTTGGAAGCTGTGGATTTTTAATACTGTGCTTTTAAGAATAAAATGCATGTGTTGTCTTACTTGCTGTGATGTTTATCCTGTATAATAATCTGTGCTATTTTAAGCAGTTCTCTGAATTTTGTTGTGGGTTTTGAAAGCCAGTGTACCAAATCTAAGCTGAAATTAAGTTAGATACTAAAATTAGCGGGTCAAATACTGTTACTTTTGGTGCTCTTAGAATTGAAATATACCGTTGCCCGACATATCTTTAAATCTTCAGTCTGAGGCTGATTTGTAGGTGGCTAGTTTTAAAATTGTTATTGTAAAATTTACTTACGTCTGGCTCCTGTGATTCTTAAAGCAGAAGTCAAAAGGAAGAATCAAAATGAAGTTAGGAGAGATTTGAAGCATCTCTCAGTACTGTCCTCTCGCTGATTTTGCTAAGGGGATTCCTCTGACATACAAGGCATCACTAAAGGAGCAAGCAGCCTTGAATAATAGTTTTCTTTCTTGTAGTCTGCTGCTTAATTCAGAGCTCAATGCCAGAGCATGGCATGCCTGTTCTCAAGCAGACCCAAAAACTATTTCTATATGTACACAAAGAGAACCTGATGCAACCTAAAAACATTCTGATGGCATTCTATATTTGGTGAGATCAAACCTGAGTGCTCTTATGGAGAAATCGTTTAAAGACATGGATGGGGATGCTTGGAGGCTTTTTGCTTTCTGTTTTGGGAAGATGAATCTTCGCTTCTGTTGAAGAACTGCTTGGCAAGAATGAAAATTCTGTCTGCAGCTTTCAGTGCTATGAAGACTTGTTTTAATGGTATCTTTTGGCACAGGAAACAGTAGGAATTTGTAAAACTGCCTCCTCATGAGGAGAGGGACAGAAGGTAATTGTGAAGCTCTCAGTTTTATCTGTAATTTTTAATAAAATTAACTTATTTTAACGTCTAGAATGGCTAACTTCTACAATATACACAAGAAATTGGGAAATTTGAGATTTAAGTTCTGAGTAGTGCATTGGTAGGTTACTTAAATCTTAAAGAAACTCAAAATGGAGAAAATGTGTGCTAAAAACATTCTGGTTGTAGGACAAAGAACACTTAGAAGTTAAATGCTTTAAAATACTAATGAAATTATTTTTATCTTCAGTTTTCTAAACTACCCCATCACTATTATCTAAATCTTAGTATTTGGATCCTAATCAGACTGTAATTTTGCAGGAGTAATCTCTTAATTTCTGTTATCATTTAGCCCACCCTCTCTCCTTTTTCCTCCAAGTCTGGTAACAGCTATGATTTTGCTGACAGCATCCAGGGCTGAAGAAAATCTCCACAGAAATGTTCCAATTTTAACTTTGGGATGGAGAGGCAAATGATTGAGAGCAAAAATTAACAGCTAGGAACAACCACTGTTTTAAATACTTTTTTCCCCTTTTGTTCCCTCCAGTCTTCTTCCTTACTTTTATTTTTTTACTTTGAGGGGCTTGTACTGTTGTTTTGTAGTATAATGGAGGAACAATTGAAAAAGAGAAAAAAGATGCAGCAGGTAAAGCAGCGATCTCTCTGCATGTTAGTGGTTGCTGGATTAAAGTAATCAGTGGACAGGTCCTACTTTTTTTTTTTTTTTTTGGGCTCGGGTACCCTGCTTCTGTAAATAGAACTGTTACAAAACAGTCAGATTTTTATATCCATTGTCTTCCCCCCAAAATTGAAATTAAACTGGGGCAAATCCTGTGGATTTGATACAAGTAGTCCAAAGTTCTCTTTTACTGTTAGAAAGAAATGAATACATTCTCTGTATAGAGGTGCTCAGTCACACCAGCCTGCCAGCTCTTTGTCATTAATTAATACCGGTATGTATACACTATATGCAAAATTATGTAAAGAGGATGTTGAAGCACGTGAACGATGATACACTGTTTATCTTCCCCTACGGTAGAGGCTGGATTCTGGTTCGCAGAAAGAATTAGACTGTGGTTTGAAGGCTGCTTTTTTTGTTTTGTTTTTAGGTTTAGGTTGTCTTTCTCTTTTGCAGAGGCTGGAAAGTCTCTACTGAAGGAGATAGGGAACTGCTTGAGGAAAAGATGATACCATGTTCTCAGCTCAGTGCTTTCTGCAAGAACTGTGTTTTAATTTTCAAAGAGCTTCTGTCCTTTGGTGCTGGTCGAGTTGTTCGGAGTTGTCAACGATGTTCCTTTGCCATGTCCTGACTGGTTTTCTTGTTGACTACCTTAAGACTGTGGGTTTGATCTGTCAAAACATCAAATTATTTGGCATATGCCTTAATCCTGCAAAGCACAGAGAACATTATCTAGTCACTGAAGACACAAGGCCCTAGATCATCTTGCTTTAAATGACCAACTTCAGAAAACTTGGTATGCCAGTTATTGTGCTTCAGTTCTCCAGTGGAGGAAACAGATTCCCATCTGGTTTTTCTTTCATTTCCAAATGGTGCTAATTTCTTAAAACTAAGTGTTCAAGTTTGAGACTCTCAAATGCTGTATTTTGTGACACTGTGCTTAAACCACAAAAACCTTCTGAATTTGGTGTTTAGAACAAGTTTTTATTAATATGCAAAAATCATCACTACACATTGGATCATGAAGAAACCTACTAGCTGTTCGTTCACTCCTCAGTCCATCTGTTCTAAGTTAGAGGTGGTCTGAGGAAAAAAGGTGGGAGGGACAAGAAAAGTAAATACATAACTAAGACTTTTTAATGGCTTTACTACCATAAGTCATTCTTTCCTCTCATATATAAGCAGCAGAACTTTTAGTTGTTCATAACTCTTGTACTTTTTTTTTAAACTCTGAAGGTTATTTTTAACCATATTACTGTTTAATTTCTCATGTTCTTTAAGAATTGAAATAAACCAATCAATGTGCCATGATACTTGAAAGAAGCATAGATTTGGAAGAGCTAGGTCCTCAGCTGCATGTGCTACCTAAAATCAGTGTAACTCTGGGCAGTTCATGTCCTGCTGGTAAAGCATGCACACGAAGGAAGCTGAAACTGGTGACAACTCTGTGTGCTTATTAGACAGGAACGCGAGCTCCAAGAATCTGTGTCCTGCTCATCCTGTGCTTAATCAGAGTCACCAACTTCAACCTCACTAAGATCCATCAATATTTGTCCATCAGTTTTTGCTGGGACTAGCAAGATCATTGGCATTTATCTCATTGTTCTAGTGTTTTGTGTGGGTTAGCCCATGTGGTTTTTTTTGGAAGATGCTTTGAATTGGTGTATGTTGATCTCTCTCCTTTACCATATAACTTAAGACAGGTAATGTTCACCTGTCTTATATAATGACAATCTACTTAGGTGATTTGTTTTTAGAACTTGGAGGTGCAGCTGCTCTATAATGAATGATGGAATGGGACACTCTTACATATTTTGGCTGCATGGCAGATGCAGGCCTGGTTATCAAGAAAGGGGGTGTTGTGGTACCCTTTGAGCAGAAAGAACAGGTTTTTGAAATAACTGTACATGCTCTCTGGCTACATCTTGTGAGGCTTCCATACTAACTGCGGACAGTAGATAATAGTTTGTTCTCCTCTTTGAAGCTGCCTCTAATATATGTGAGGATTTATGTTTCTCCAAAGTCTTTTCGGGATTAAAGTTGCAGATTTCGTTAATCTTTCATTGTGTGCTGTTTTTCAGACCTCCTGCCAGTTGCTACTCTCCCCTTGGTTTGCATCATTTGGAAGCCAAGGCTGATTGTTGTCTAGTCTGTCATGTACCAATTTAATCTGTTTGCTGGAATATATCTGAGTGTAGCCCTGAACTTTTTTTCTCCAGCTGCTTTTCCAGTATGCTGGTGTTATTCCAAATTTTTACTCCATCCTCCTTTCTGCTTGCATCTTCTTTTGGGCTTCTGTCCTCTGATGATAGCTAGCATACTTGTCTGTCTCTTCGTGGTTCTGCTGCAGCAAAGACATTCCAAAACTGCACTCGATAGATTTTCTGCAAGCGTAGCATCGATAGTTGCTGTCTGAATATGGTTTTTGAAACTCCTTTCTGCCTTTGTTTACAGTGATTTTTGTGTATATCTTTCTTATGAAAATGTTCTGTAAATCATGTTAAGAACCAAGCCAAACTACAACATCTGCTATTTCTCTATGGTAATTAGCATAGGACTCCAGAAGACCTAGAGGAAATTAAACTTATTTGATAGTATTAGTTCTTAAGTAGCATTGAAGATGTGTTTGTTATCTGCTAGTAGGTTTTTAGTAATACTTAGTGCTGCTTTTTTTCTTCTGATTCAAGTTAAACATTAGACCTTTATAAACCTGACAGCTTGTTTCTTTCCCTGTTCAGAACCTTGCAACCACTCTTGAGAGGTAACCACTGGGCCACAGGCTTCTGCAAATTTGATTAACATCCCTCCATGGTCTAAGGTTCTGAACAGTAGCTGGAAATACAGTGATAGTAATTTCTGGGAAAATTTTGCTGAATATCTCCTCAGCTTGGGGTGGGATCTGTTCAATGTAAGCCCAACAACTGCAGTCTGAAAACTGTGGCTTGTAGCTGTGACATTCAGGAGTTTCACATGGAGAAAAAAATCTGTAGTAAATGCAGATACAAAGTATACAAAAAAGTAGCTGTCATGGTTGAAGCTTGCAAATTTTGACACAGTTGAAAGCATGAGCTTTGTAAAAAACAACACGAAACAATCAGTTGCTAGCATTGCTAATAGTATCAGAAAAAAAGACTAAAGTGTAAAAGGGAGAAAGGCAAGAGATTCCCTGGTAACATTCAAGGCATGGCATCAAGAAGGCTTGCCCTCTTGGCCTCCGAGTAGGCTGTAACAGTTTATGGGCTAAGATGATGGGCTACAGCCTACTGAGAATAATCTAAAAGAGGGGAGGAGCTTGATTTTGCAGGAATAACCCTCTTTTTACCTTAAACTCTTGTTTTGCTGTAGTTACACAACTGCAATATGCTTCAGTTTTCATTCCTTTACCCGTGGTACCTGCATGTCACAGGCACTTGATTAAAATCCTTTGAGTTTGACCCAGGCTGTTGTTTGCTGCAGTGGATTGTAGCCGAGTTCTGCACTGAATCTCAAATGCTTGAACTTGCTCTGACTTTCAGGAGAAACTCAAGGCTTTCATCAGAATGAGGTATATTGTTGTAACAGGAATTTAGAGTATTTAAAAACCTTCAAGAAGTGCATTAGAGAATATTTTGTGACTTAGTATGTTCTTCTCTGATGGTATAAGCTAGTTGTTTTTGGAGCAAAATGTTTTATGTGAAAATGTCTCTGACTCAAGCTGTTTTGTAGTATGAGAGTTAATTTTGCTGAGCTGTAATTAGCATTAATCGTGTGTATGTTGCCTGTTTGTGTTTCATAGTAGCCTGAAAGTGGTGGAAATACTGCTACACAGTTATCAAATACTAATTTGCTGGGTAGCTAGTTAGTAGACTTAGGGGATAAGCTCTTAAACTAGTAACCATGGACTACTTATAGAAATTAGCAGAATTTTCATTAAAAATTGTCAGTATGACAACTTTTGCCTGTGAAATGGCTCAAAAATGGGGAAGCCTTTTCAGTTTGCCTTCCTTTTGTGTTACAACAAGCTGCTGTTTGTAGTTACGGTCTTTTTCATGGAGTTCCTTTAATCTACTGTACACTGCTGAGTATCTTTAGGTTTAAGTGAGTAACTTCATGCTGCTTGTCTCCCTATTGGATGTTAGGCTTAAAACACTTCCTAGATAATATGGACGAACAGATCAGAAGGGGAGTGGGAGTGGGAAGAGTGTCCAGTCTTTTTATCGAGCTCTAGCAAATGCACGTACAGGAAGAATCTAAGGTACTGTACTGAGTAAAAACTGGAGGTGTGGGGTAAGTGACCATTTTTCTTAGCAGTAGCATCATGTTCCTTTCAAAAAATGAGTGCTGCTTTTCACTCCCACCTGTCTATCTTAACTAGTGGGACCAGCAAAGGCACAGATGAAAATCTGAAATAGATACTTGCATTTTAAACCTTTGTCAGGGGAGTTCTTAATGAAACAAATGCTTTCTCTGTTCTCTTGGCAGTCAGTCAGTGTCTTCCTGTAGCTCAACTTGCCAAGCATGCTTCCCAGATAATTACTGTTAGGTTACAGATACTGGTAGGTGGGACCATCAGGAGAACATCCACAAAGCCATCTTTATAGTTTGGGTTTGTTGCCTAAAGGTTGTGGAGCTGCCACCAAAAAGATTAATAGGGTGAAGAGGACTTGATTGGTAGTGAAGGCTTCAAACCTGTGTTAATGTGTGTAGCTGTTCCTGTTTTCTGTGGTTTAGTTCCATAACGCAGCTCATTTCAGGGTTTTGGAACTTAATTTAGCTGAGTCAAAAGAAATGTTGTTCATGGAGCTTACCTGATCTGTGCTTTGTCTAAACTTCAGTGAATGCTGATGAGTGATGTCTAGCACTTGCTAAAATTGGTATGTGGAAATCAGAAGCGGAATCACATTTTTTGTCTGAAACTGTATATCTGCTGTCTTGCTGTTATTATCTTAAAATTTTTGAAGTTAATTGAACATTATTATTATTATTGAATATTATTTTTCATTTTGCCAATTAAAAATATTTAGCTCTTAAAATGCTGGTTTATTCTTATAAAGATTTTTTTTTCTTCAGCTGAATTATCAATCCTAAACATAGTTTGCATGTAAACATTTTAAAATATTTTTTGTTTGCAAAACAGGTTCTTAGCTAAAATGGGAGCTTTTGTCTTCATCTGCAGTTTGGGCAACTCTTGGTCAGCTCAAAGATTCAGCTTTGGAATCTGTTTGCTTTAAGATCATCTTGAGAGATTATAAGTTAAAAAGCAATTTTAAGAAGTGGCTGTAGACTAGAAGCCCCAAGACTTTCTACGGTACTTGCCCACTTTGAGGACTTCAGTGACAATCCGTGTACTCCCCTGTGATCATGGTGAAAAACGCTGGGATTATCTGCAGCTCTGTTTGACGGGTGGAATGCACTGCATCTATTGTTAGCTCTCCAGCTGAAGCAGGAGCAGGAGTTGTTTTTCTCTTTTGCCACTGTCTAGCCAGACCTGCTGCACTGCTGTATCAGGCTGGAGTAGTTAAAGGTGATGGTATTGGCAGGCTTCCCATCCTTTTAGTAGCTGTGGGGGAGCTGAGGTGTGGGAGACTATAGCTTAACGTGGTTGGTTTTGCTTTTAAATTCTTAAGAAATCTGCAGGCAGTATACCTCTAACAGCCCAGAAAGTTCACCGTGTTCAGCTTTCCTGTTTGGTTTAGAGTCTCTTGGAAATATGAGCACTTTTCCTGGATAATTCCTTACCGTGGAGATTAAACACTGTGTGTGTGTGTGATAGTAATGAGGACAAGATCGTTCACATCTAGCCCGTAAACACAGCAGTGTCACTAACCCACACAGGCATGCTTCTTTGCTTTTGCAGAAAAGCTCATAATATCTTCTTTTTTTTTCCTGCAGCTTAAAATTTGGTTGCTGAACTCTTCAGTTTCATCATGGAGCACACAGATCTGTTCGTTGTCTCAAATTTTGTCAGTCTGCATTGTACTTCAGCGTGTTGTCTTTTAAATGTCTTACACCTGATAAGCTACTGTTGGAGGGACATGTGGCAGTGCTTCTCTGATGCTGCCTGGGGACTAGAGCACAGGGCTTTTAGGGACTTGATTTAGGTTGATAGGTTTGTTATGAAACATTAGATATATTAAAAATAGTGTAGCAATAGATTACCTATGGTATCACGCAGATAGGTTTGAAAGCTGTTATATCTGCAATTAATGTCAGATTAAAACCAGAAAGCTTGTAAAGATTTCTCCAGTGTTGATCTTGGGGCAGTGTGGCTGTTTATTTAAAGTGAGACTTCCTTCTGACTACTTAAAACAATAGAAAATGGCTCTTAATCTACAAACCTTTGCTTCCTATCTGAGATTTAACTCCCTTGATTGCAGAACAGGATGCGTAATTTAACCAAGACAAATTTCAGAGATCCAGGATTCCCTGCCTGCAGAAGGGTTTAGGTTTTGTGTGAACTAGACATATTTCAGTATTAGAGTAGCATTAAAAATGAAAGAAGTATCCTGTTGGGGCAGACCAATGGGCTGTCTCTCGTCCTCTGCTCTGTCCTGGGGAGTAGCAGTAGGAGTTTGGGAGAAACTATCTGCAGGTACTTAGTGATCCCTTTTCCTCCTCTGCCTGCACCCTAGAATCTATTATTTGTTTTGAGATTTTTTTGGAATGTGCCTGTTGATTCCTTTTACTATTTTTTTAAGAACCTGTTATCCATAAATTCTTCTAATCCTTTTTTAGCTTGCTGATCTTATCTGCTGTGGTAACTTCCTGTAGCAACAAAGTCCAGAAATTCACTTTGTGTGTAATTTTTTAACCTTTAGGGTTGTAGGGATTGATGTTAAGTCAAATCAGATGTTCAAATTCAGCAGTTGGCTTAGCTCTCCCCCTTCATTGCGAGTTCTGCTTCTGTTAATGACCTCGTTTCATGGTACACAGTGCACTGTAGTGAATATATTTACTTGCAAGTGAAATGTAAAGGAGGAGCAATCATGTTGCTTGTGCTACAGCAAGGCCAAGGGGGCATTGCTAATTTTCCTCAGTGTGGATCAAGTGCATATGCAGATAAAGTAGACTATCCAAATAGCACCTTCCAATTTATTCCTTTTTGCAAGTAAAGGTCTGCACTAGTAAGGAAAGATCTTTCTAAACATTTTGACAATTTTTTGACAGGTTACTTTAGTGATTGCTCTAGCAGTTTGTAATATTTTTATGAAACCGTTTCTATAAAAGTATTCTTTGTGTATGCAGCAAAGAGGCAGTACACGTTGCATAATCTTTATGGCTGGAGGGAAAAGCCTGAAACCTGTACAGCTCCTGTGTATGATTTACTGTGCACAAACAGGGCTTCCTTGTAGCTATTGCTTCAGGTCACTGTCCTGCCATTGTACCTCATTTGTCACTCATAGTACAGGTCAGTATAATTTTGCTTGGTTTTCTTTCTCTTTTTCTTTCTCTTTTTTTTTTTTTTCTAACTAAACCTATATAGCTGCATTTAGAACAAAATGCAGAAAACACAAATAGAAATCCTGTGACATAGAGGCGTATTAAATTTCATAATTTACAAGCTTCATAAAAGTAATGCAGAAATGCTAGTACTAAGTCTTTAAATTCACAGAACCTTTGTATGTTAGGAGAAAAGTCAGCAGATTTTTCTGGTGAGGTAGTATCGGTTGACTCTTCCACATGCCTTTCCTGTATCTCCTTGTGAGAGCTGTAAAATCAAACCGTAGAAAACACGGTGACCTCAGAAGATAGTTATGGTGGCAGCACTCTGTATAGCATGATTTTGATAGAAGTGTTTTAACACTTGAGGTTTTCAGTGTACGTATTTATTGCCAGGATAAAAAACCAACCCAACATCTATAGTACCCATCTATATAGTTGAAATCTAGTGAAAAGCTTGAAATTACTGCTCTTTTAAATTGTATTCTGGCTCTTACATTCTTGTTGCTTATATATATGAATTGGCATAACTTGTATATCATGAATGTTAGGATTACTCTGGAAATTTTAACATACATTTCTGGATGTTTCAAGTCTTAACCTGACATTAATGAAGGTTTTTGGCTTGATTTCTCTCATATCCTGCATTATGAACAGGTGTAGTCCTTCAGAGATGGAAGGTGTCAATTCTGTGGGCCTTGGATATTGAAGAGGTTAAGAATCTGATGTTGAAGTACAGGCACAAAACTGATGAGTAACTTCCTGATTTGTTCTGGGGAATCTGAAATGCTGTTTAAAAAAGTTCACATCTAGTGTAGACACAAAAGGTATTATAACAAAATTCTTACTTTTTGGTCTGATGGCTGCTAGCTGTAAAGAATGAGCGTAGCTGTAGGTAAGAAAACAGTTGTGTTCTAGTTCATTGAAAGTTCAGTTAAGTTTCCATGTCAAGACCAAAAATTGTCTTTATTTACACTTGTAAAGCTCCTGTTGAAAGAAGTGGAGGTTATGTAATTTAAATTTAGGCCAAACTAGGTTCTTTTGGGTGTTTTGGAACAGTGAATTGATGCAGAAAAGGCCTTACTTGTCTTGTGTTAGAATTACAAATAGGTAGCACCTAATGAGAATATATGCTGACCACAATGAGATGTCATTGTAAATAACTTGCTTAGAACTCCATTATAAGGTGTATAATTTTTTTTTTAACACATTACAAACTCTGCTTATTGTTTCCTTTAAAAACTTGTGAACTTAATGAATTATTCCTTTGATCCAATTAAGATGCCAAACTTTCTATTTAACTATTTTGTTTTTCTGCAGTTTTTTTTCAGACAGCTAGCTGCATAAATTTCAGTATACTTAGGTGTTTTGAATGTAACTTCTTTCCATGTGCTGGTTTTTTTTTTTTTTTTTTTGTCCTGGGAAATTGAACTTCTTGACTAAAGATGTGTTCAGGATTTTATTTGCTTGTTTTTAATGAACGAATGTGCTATAACTTTTTTGTTGATAATTTTATAGGCATATCTAACACCATAACCTAGTTTAAAGTACAAAAAGTACTGCAATAAATTGTAATTCCTAATAGAATTGCTGCAACAATCAGTTGGTAATGAAATTCTGTTTATAGCAACTTGCTATTATAATTGAGTCATTTGGTTTGGGTTGTATGACTGAAATACCCAAAACTGAAGACAGATGAAGGGTGGACATGATTGTGGCTGCCCTTGCCTCATAAGTCTTGCCAAGAATGGCTTTTCGTGGCTATTGTGATTCTGAATTAGTGCAGAGAAAACAAACTGAACAAAAAGTATTAAGCAAAAAGAAATATTTTTCCACTAAAAATCAAATATATGGGATTGTTAGTTAAAAGTAAGTATAGAGATTTCAGATTAATTAAATCTAGGCTTTATCAGGTAAACTAAACGTAGGCTACAGTACTAGTCACTGTAGCACATTAATGCTATGGCTTCAGAGAAAGTGATGGTGTATTGAAATTCTCCTTTGTAAGTGTACTTAGCTGTTAGCAGGCTTGTTATCAACCAGAGGAGGGTCTGGAGGGAGCTTTCAGTCACAAGTGCTGCCACACCCAGGCTGCTTAGCCCAGCTGTTAGAAGTTTGAGGGCACTCTGCAATACCTCACTATTTAAGTAGGCATCTCTTAAAACTGTACGAAATGTGGTACAATGATAGAATTCAATGCTTTGGCTTCTGATGGTAAAGAAGCTTTAGACACATCAGAAACTGAGGACAACTCTTGGACTTGATGGAAAGTTACTTTAAACAGCCTCAGAGTCAAGAATGTGGGGCTTTGTAAGGCAGTTTTTTTTTTTTTCTTGTGAAAGCTGTATAGTTTTTAAGACTAGAGACTGCCTTAGAATAATAAGTGATGCTATGATATCAGAAAGTATTTGAAGTACATCCTAAAATTTTGTGGAGCGAGAATTTTCTTTATTTCTTTAAATTTAAGATGTATTTTTCCATTACAGCTATGGTCACACAAATTCAGACAATGTATTCACCGATTCAAGTTCAGAAGTGGTATGTGAAAAATGAAAAATTGTTGCCTTTCAGATTGTACTTTGAGACAATGTGCACAGACACCAGGGGTTAGAGCATTCTGCAAACAGACCTTGTGTACGTTCTGACAGGTTTTTTAAATTGTTTGTTAATATCATCACCTCTCCACATATGCTGAAGTCCAAACTTTCAAAAACAAAGATTAGCTGTATGTGTCTTGATGACTGCAAATATTGCTGATATATGCAAGTTTTAAGTCTGTCTACGCTTCCATTAGCTAGTATTTTTAAAAACATGATCTGGTATAAAAAGGGGAGCATGGATAGCACCAGCCTGTTTCTGGGGTGAAGAACATACATGCAAATTTTCCTACAGAGTTCTCTGTTTTCTTGCAGACAGATTCAGACCAATCTATTACAAAAAGCAGGAGAGAAGGTTCTGCATTTCCTTTTCATCCTTCATACATATTTATGTATCTGGCATGAAAGGTCATTCACAGTGGCTGGAGCTTTGGAGAGCAAACAGCAGATTCCAGAACCAACACCAAATACCACAAAGCCCAAATGCTCAAACTATTTTTAGGAAGATAAGTTAATAGTTGTTCAACCTTCAGTAGTCAGTTGTTTGAATCTAATTATCAGAGTTTTCATGAGAATGTGTCGCAATTTATCCAAATACTATAGGATTACAGAGGAGAACTGATGCCTGGTTTTGCGAGGACATTGGTAAGGCTGACTGCTCAAACATTTGTTGTTACTTATCCCTATAGCAGTAGTAACAGCTAGAGGATAAACATCTGAAGTTATTGATAACTGAGTTATATTAGACTTAGATACGGGCTGCAGCATCAGAGGAGCATGAAGTGCATGAGAGGTGAAGAGAAGCTGTACGTGCTTAGGGCTTTTGGAGCTATCTGTACCCCAGAACTTCTTTTAAAAGAAGCAGATAAAGATCCAGACTGTTTGAGGGAAAATCTTGCATTTTCTTATCACCTGGAACATACCATTTGGGTAACCACAGTGGAATGAGTTTCAGCAGGCACCTTTTTAATCTGAAACAACTGAATCTGAAGTATAATAATAATAAAACGAAAATGATCAGTTCTATATTAAAAATTGTTGGGAATTGCAACTAGGAATCTATTCCTAGATGGTTTAGGGATTGGTTGGTTCATTTTAAGCAGAATTATTACTAAAGGCTAATGGGTTCTAGAAATGATAAAGACAGATAGCACTTGATTTTCCTTGGTCTCCCGTCGTTTGTGAGGGCTATCCCTAAGGATATGTTATAGTACTGTGTGGAGTATTTCCTGGTATTGAGGGCAGTAATGTAAATGCCTCCTATGAAGGTAAAGGAATTATTTCTAGTTCTTCTTCCACTCAAAGAAGTTACCTCTACACATGCTAACATATATAATATTTGAAACTTGAATGAGAGCACTTGTCTCTGATAAATTCAGGTAACTTGCCTGAAATCTTCAGGACTAATATTGTTTCTGAAAAACATTATTTTTGACCTTGAAAACATGCAATTTAGTCTCCCCATCAGTGTATGGGAAACAGTTAATTAGGACTGTTATTATGCAAGTACCGCCCTCTTTCTATGGAGAAGAAAGGTTGGTTGCTTGTCAGCAGCCCTGAAGGTGTTTCGTGTATCTTATGGAAGTCATGTATCCAAGGAGGCAAAACATTCTGCTTTAACAATAAAGAGCTCATTTTGTAATTTGTTATCCTGGGACTCAGAATTAATCAGGTGCCAACTTATAATTTACCAGGAGCATTTCTAGACACGACTGCATTTGAGGGACTGTTTATCCCTGGCAGATAAGCCAAGTACAAATCAATTGGAGAAGGGTGAGAAAAAACAGTAAGTATCCTTTGAAGGATAAAAGGCTGTGTCTCACTTGTGTTGAAGAAGTATTCTGAGTTCAGTGTGTTTTTTTGAGAAGGCTTTCCTATTTCCTAAACTACTAACATAAGCGCGAGTGTTTAGATCCTTATTCAGTTGATTTCTTACATATAACTTGGTCTCAAATGTTAAAGGAAGTTGTGGCGTTCTGGGCATCTGGGTTTTTATACTGCAACAGATGTTGCAGGCTCTGTTGCAGAGGCTCAAATGACACAGCACGGTGTTTGGGCCACCGGCTGGTGCTGTAATTGCAAATTAGTTGAGCTGTAGCTTCAGATCCTAATAAAGTTGTGCATGCTCCTCGGGTGTTTCTCAGACATGGGACTAGAGCCATGTCTGGGAACATCTGAGCCAGATTCATTTGGCTGATTGATTCTTACTCCATAGCTTCTGAAAAGGCAGCCTGCTGATCTGAAAATGATAAAACCAGCACCTATTAACTGCTGCAATACATCTGGTAACTCTGCTGGATCTTGACATTACTTTGCGTAGAGCTAGCACTGGTCTCTTCTGTGGCAAGGTTCATCCACAGCAAGTACCTGCGAACTGAGCATGCTGAGTGGCAAAGTCACTGATTTGTCTGCAGGACAAGGGTCTGGGGAACACGTCTTATTGGGAGCAACTTGAGGGAACTGGGATTGCTGAGGCTGAGGGGAGACCTTATTGCTCTGTACTTGAAAGGAGGTTGCAGTGAGATGTGGGTTGGTCTCTTCTCCCAAGTAACAAGCAATAGGACGAGAGGAAGCAGGCCTAAGTTGTGCTAGGGGAGGTTCAGATTGGTTGTTAGGAAGAACTGAGTTTTTTACAAGAGTGGTGAGGCGTTGGACCAGGGTGCCCAGGGAGGTGGTGGAGGCACCATCCCTGGAGGGGTTCAGAAAATGTGTAGTCATGGCACTGCAGGATGTGGTTTATTGGTCATGGTAGTGTTGGGTTAAAAGTTGGACTTGATGATCTTGGAGGTCTTTTCTAACTTTAATGATTCTATGATTGTATCGCTGTCCAGGGATTCCATACAGTGAGGGTCTGTCCATTGCCGTAGAGGTGTCAGAGGTGCTTGCAACTTCTGCCTACAAGTGTGCTCTGATTGTCACAAGGTTCGAGGGCTGTCTACACCCAGGGGCACTCCTAAAATACCAAGCTGAGAAGCAAGAATCAAACTTATCTTGACATGTCTAACTTTTTCAGGATCTTCTGTGAGATTTCACAATATTTCTAAATAGTCTGTTCCAGTATTTCCTTGCTGTTACTGTTAGGGGAATTTTCCTGTTGCTCACTCTTGTTCATGGAGGCTGTTAGTACTTTCTCGGGGGGGTTTGCCTCTGTATTGACTGGTTTGCTCTTTTACTTGTAAGTTCTGCATCTTTTTCAATCCACTTCTGCCTTCCAAAGTGTTTACCTCCTTTGTGTGTCTGCTGTAGTCCAAAGCATACTACTTTGTGCTTATGTTTTTAGAAAGTTACCTGAAGTTGCTTTTTTCATTATCCTTTAGATTTTACATCTACATCCATTTTACTAATTATTTATATGATACTGTTTGAGATACCAAGTATATGGCTCATATGAGCCATATGCTTAGTGTGCAGTGCTTTTTCCCCAGAGCATGTTTTTCTTACTTTGGGGTAGATTTCCTTCTCAATAAGAAGGTCTTGCTCTTGGCAATTGTGATACTATTTTAATTTTTTTTGGTGAAGCCAGTGGTTAACATCTTGAGATCTTACCATATGAATGCTGGTTATTTAATGGAGGTGAAGAAACTCTGATTTATACGTATTTGTTTTCTACCTTTTTTTAAAAAAAAACAACCACCTTTGTATAAAGACATTCACTATTGGTTTATGCTGCTATATAAAAGACTTCATTTGTATTTTCACAAGTCTACTCCACAAACTGAACATCTTTACCTGATGCAGCAGTGATTGTGTTAGTTCAGGATGCTGCTTTGCCCCTTTGAAGGTTTTTATAGCTGTTTCTTAGCTATTGAGGTGAAGGAAACCCCCTGGTGCTCGTGGTGGCTCCCGCTGTATGCTGTGTTTTGTGAGGAATTGGGTATTTGGTCTATGCTGAGATTTCTGGGGTTGTTTTGAATGCTCACTTAAAATGTGTTGACTACTTTACTTTTCTGACCCTTGTTAGACAAGAAGAGGCAAGACTGCATGCTGGTGCTTGTTACTGTGTTTTTCCATTTGGATATTTTCCTTAACCATCAAACTCTTGGGCTCTCTGGTGGTGTTTATGGTGTTTTGTTTTGTTTTTCTTCTCCCAAATTCTTGCTCCTGTGAACAGCTGTACGTGCATCTACTTAACTGAACAGATATTAGTTGCTAAAGAACGCTGCTTGATGTCCCTGCTAGTGGAGGGAGCTGTGTTGCCGTATCTAGATTTAAATAAACTTTCTGTCTTGCTTTAAGTGCAGATGATGCTATTCATCTGGCTGAGTACTGTAAGGAAAACAGCTACTGACATTCAAACTACTGTTTTTAACAAGGCCTGGATTTGATTAGACTGCCTAGGTCACTGGCAGCCTTTGATCATTGGAATAAAAGCTGAAGTAACTGGTTTCTAAACCAAACCAGAACTTTGGATTATTCACTGGATTGTGCTGATGGGGTAGCTAGCCAGTTTGCTGGGTTTTCTTTTCTCCTGCAGTCTGAAACAGCCTTTCTGTAGCTTTCTGTTTTGTTCACTTGCTGCTGGCAATCAGAACCTTGAGTCCCCCCTGCTTGTTTTTGCTTCATATGAGTCCATTTGTCTTAATTTTAATTTTGTAAGAAGCCATGAAGCACTTGTGAAGGAACTTGTGTGAGGATACAGAAGCAGAAGAGCTATGTGGAGTAGCATATGTTTCTAATAGTTTATGCTTACATTATCCTCACTGGCATGCTGGTAGATGGATTCAGAAGTAGTGTGCAGTCTGACAAAATATGATTAGTCTGCACTTATTGGTACACGTAGTGTCTGGGAAACCCTGATGTCAGTCTTGAAAGGCTTTATCTCAACAGTCTTGCTCGATAGCCTCTGGGAGCTTTTTTTCCAAAACAAGTGACTCACAGCCCTTAAGTACTTCATAGATTCAGTGAATGCTATTCTTTGTACACAGGAGGAGGGAAAATGAGCAATTTACCTTTTTGCTTTTAAAGAGAATGATAAACTTTAAAACCGAAACAAACCCCACAACTAATATGGTCACGTAGAGGAGAATAAAGGTCATAATGGAAAAAAGTTTATATAATTCTCTGAAGTCTAAAATAAACTTGTTAGTGTTTTCTGGAACATTACCTTTTCATTTTATGCATGTAGAAGTGTGAACTAAGTTCTATTGACTTTGTCTTATGTTACATTAACAAAATTTTGTTGTTACATTTCATCACATGCTTTTTAAAAAATCGATTTGGACAACTGAATATGTATAAATGGAAAAGGACATATAGTGAATCAGAGACCAGCTAACTGTGGTTGTAGCATATGCCCACATATGGCATAAAACTGATAATAAAACTTCCCTGTGTCTCCTCACAACATACATATTTGAAGTTGGTAGTTCAATCTGCCTGGTTTTGTGTGCTTACCTTAAGTTTGCAGGTGCTCACGTAATATATTCCAGAATATGAATGCTTAGCTAGTCTGGCAGTGTGATATTGTGTTAAGCCTCTTGTCTTGTGTATTGCTTACCTAAAGGAATGCTTTTGTGGGACAGGTAACAGCTGAAGATAACTAGATCTTGTTAAGTGTGTAGCTGGTGTTAGCAAACTGATGTGTACACCACAGGCAGCATAGTAGTATATGACTATAGCTTCAGGTAAAAAACCCTCAACCCACCAAACAAACAGAAAACCCAAAAAGAAACCAAATGAAAAACCCAAAATTGCCTCGAAACACTTCTGTTTGCAGGCAGACCCTGAAGACCCTGGTTAGAGAGTAGATTCCCAAAGCTTCTGTTGAGAGGGAACACACAAGACACTCCCTGAGTGGTTTAAAAATTAAAGTTCTGAATGTACCTGTTCGAAGGGTGTTGTGATACTGAAAACCCCAGCCTAGTAATAACTGCTGTAAAGAGCAGAACTTTGTCCTGTGGTATGAAGCGTAGGGTGTCTTAGCACTTAAATTGCCATCACAGACAGTAGCATAGTAAATTAAAATGCTGATTAAAATAATGCAAGGTTGCCTGAAAAAGATGGTTTCTAAAATGACGTTCTAGGTGGGGAGCGAAGATAATGCAGTGGTTGGACTGTTGGTTCAGAGTAGTGAAAGCCAAGTTAAATTCCTAGCTCTGTAACAGCCATCTTGTACAATGAAAGTGGCCCGTGGGATGCCAGCTGGATTGTGCTGCTTTTATACTGGAAAGTGGCATTTTCCAATAATTATGGCTGGATTAGCTGAACTAGTGAAAATCCTTGTTCAGATAAAGCTTTCTGGCACTTGCAGTTAGCACAAACCTGAACAATGGATATGCTGATAAGGAGTCTTGATTTTCTGTTGTGAGCAAAATCGTTCTTCAGCTCACCTTTGTGTTACAGTTATGCCACTAAATAATTCAGTAGCACAGATAATCAATGAATACATAAATATACTTGTAAGCTGAAACGTGGAAAAGTATACTTAAAAATTATTTTTTTTCATTTCAGTTGGAAAACAGTGTTTAGTATAGGTCTCTGGCTTTTTATTCTTCTGTATTTTTAATATTTTCACTATTAAAACCACAGAATAAAAACCCTAATAGGCTAGAGCTGCTGTTCTGTTTGGGCTTTCTGGGCTGAATTTATACTTTCAATTTAATGAGACATATTTGCTTATGTAACGATTCACTGAAGAAACTCAGGTCAGAAAAGATTAGCAGAAAAATTAAGTGATAGTAAACCATGAACTACTTCTGGTTTAAATATTGGGCTCTTAAGGAGGAAGAGATATAGAATAACTGACACCTGATCATAGAATCATTAAGGTTGGAAAAGACCTCTAAGATCACCCAGTCCAACCATCACCCAACACTACCATGACCATTAAACCACGTCTCCAAGGGCCACATCTACATGTTTTTTGAAGGGTCTAATATTATCTTTCTAATATTATAAGTAATATTAGAAAAAAAAGCATGTAAACATATCTTCCATTTTTTGATACATGGACTCTTGTTACATCTCGGGTTTTTGGTCTTACTGCTGTTTTGGAAACTTTATTTTCCTGTTTTTCTAGTAAAGGAAACCAGAACTTTTTCTCCCTGCCCTAAAGGGAAAAAATATTTTTGTCAGAACTTTAAGGGACTTCCCGAGTAGTGCTGATAATACTATTGTGTATAAAAGAATTATACAATGGAATTTTTTAATATAATGCAGTATGTATACAATATAGCATATGAAACTATAAAAATACGTAGGCTTTTTCTTATGAGTAATGTTGTCTGCAGATTTAACCCACTCTGGAGTAAAACCTTCTGCCCAAATACAAATATATAAATTCACATGCAGAGGTTTGGACTTCCTGAATAATTATTTTTGCTTATTTATGCAGCTATACTTAAGAATGGTCTGAATTGTCATGTCTGGGAAAATTTTAAAGTGAATGGACTCTTGGGAAATGTTAACTCCTTTTACTGCTGTCACCAATGGATGTGATGAAGTTTGTTCTAAAATTTGGGTAGAGGTAGGAAGTTCTTCAGGTGAATGTGGATATACCCCTATTACTGTAGATCTTGGTGTTTAACAGGTCAGCATTTTTAAGGTTAGTTATTGTGAAATGGAGTTGACTTTTCAGTCTTAACATTCAGGTTTTGTCTCAAAACATGAGCATTTGCAAAGCAGAGAGAACAACTGGAGAGACAGCTGAATTGCCTAGGAACTGAGACCAAGAAACTAAGGCAAACAGTTTCTCACTGTTTAACTTGGTAGCTGTTTTTCTGGTGTGATGGCAGATCTCAGTGACAATATTGAAGAAGCTAGCAAACAAAACATCCTAAAAGGGAGAAATAAAGTATTGCAATTGCAGACAATAATTGCATTGCCAAGAGGTTTGAAATACTGGAAGAGCTACTCGGGGGGGAAAGCTGTAAAGCTGTGTAATGTGGTGTTTGGGGTGGGAGTTGTTTTTTTTTTTTTTTTTTTTTGAGTTTTGCTAATAAACCTGTTTCAGAGAGGCAAGATGTGTTGAGAAATAGTACTTGTTTTACTCAGGGAGGTGACAATTCAACTAGCTACTCTGCACGGATAAAATCCCTTCAAACAAGTGTTTAGAGCACACATCTGCATTTTTACATTTCTTTTCAAGGGCTGTGTGGTTACTGCCACTTCACTGTAGCCACTTAATTTTTATTGCATAGATGCATGAAATAGCTGACATTGTGAGAAAAATCAAACAGCTTCTATTCAGTGCTTCATGCTGCATCTAGATCATTCCTTTTTGTAGGACAGAACATTAGATGTGTTGAATGCACGAATGTTAATGTTAATTATTAACTAGATTGAATTAGTTACTGCAGTCATCTCTTGGTGTTCAAAGTTAAAAGTGGGTCACTGAGACTCAAAATACTTTCACAGTGAACTCTAGCATTGATTTTCATATTTCTGCTTGTACTGTTCTTTGCCTACTAGTTTGGAGAAGAAGAGTGGAAAACTTCAAGTCTTTTGCTTATAGCCTCATTAATGTAGAAGTAAACGGTCCCTTCTGTTAGAATTACAGTAGCATATATAATACAGGACAGAATAATTTGAATCCCTCCACCAGCTCCTGAAAGATTTTTTTTAAATCAAGCATGGCACCATGAAGCCATGGTAGAGTTTTTAGATCAAATTGCCTTTGCTACCTTGTCATCAAAGTCATTGACTGATGAAGCCAAAATCCAGATTTCAGGAAATGCAAAACTTTTTACTGTTTATTGCTAAATAGCACTGTATAAAGGATGTTCAGAGAAACAGTAATCACATGTCCGAATGATTATAGGTTAATTTAAGCTGCAGTTATAAATGTATATAACATATAAAAGTGGGTTTATACCTAAGGGACTAGATTTTAAAGACAAGCCTTAGTACTGTGAGGGAAGTGGATTAGTAAAAATTGCTGGAAGAAGTGAGGAATTGGGTGTGTATGTGGGATGGAATCAGGACTTTCTTCGAGTTGGAGGCTGAAATCTTGACTGATTTGGAAGTCGAACTTGGAAGAAGGGCTTCTGAAATAGCAGTGTGAATAACCGCTTCAAGAAAGGTATTACGACTAAGGAGTCCAGGTATGCTATATGGTATACTATATACTACAGGTATACTATTCTATATATATACACTATACTCTATACAATAGGGTGTAGGAGTGAAAAAATAATCACTTGTTTGAAAAGTGATACTTAGAGATTAAATGATGTGGGAAAGAAACAGGAGTTATTCAAAATAAGGCTGAATTAGAATTGCCAAAAAGATTTAGATCAAAGAAGAGAAGAGTGAAAGAAAAATGTGCCTTTCAGTGAGTAAATGCAGTAGTTTGGCATATTTTAACATAGGTGATAACACTGACTGTGTTTAAAGGCACATGTAAATCATAACTGAAGTGGAAGCAGAATGCTTCCAGATAGTGTCAACTTGAGGATGATAACCTCTACTTCAGTTGTGGTGGAAACTGGTGCTCAAAAAGGGGAGTAGAGCTCTGCTGCAGATAGGCATTCAAATGGAAATTTAGTGTTGCTTTCTTGTACAGAATGTCATAAATGTCTGTACTTAGTACACAGCATGAGAATGCTCATTAGATCTTCCTGTAAATGGAAGCAGTTGTAGCTAGGGTAATTTTTACAGATCAGTGTTTGATTACTATAATATGACTGTTCTTCAGTTGCTTAAGAATTCACTTGTTTAAAGTTGCCTAAATAAGGCCCATGACTTTTTCTTTTCCTGGATCCCTTGGAAATAAGGACAAGTTGATCAAGAGGAGTGTTTATATTTGAAGTGTTTTGTGTTGCAGGCTTGTTTAAAGATTTCAGAAATTCATGAATCAATTTTATGTGCTTTATTGGGAGGACAATATGCTAGAAATAAAACTTAGTGCACAAAGACTTTTTTTTTTTGTCTTGTTGACCAACCACAGGTCATTTTACCACTTTTTTTTTTTCACTTTTTGTTGTTTCAGAAATAATTATTGAAAGTTGTAAGATTAATTTAACATTAATTTAGCCTGCTTTTTTTCCTGTTTAACAGTTTTATGCAACTTATGTAATATTTTCAGATATTCTTATTTCTCGTATTTCCTAGTTTTTTTAAAGGTGATTTTTGTGTATAATTGATATCAAATCTAAAAATGTGAAGTGTATATATTGAAAATGTGTGTGAGGTAAGGAACAGGCATGAATATTAGAACAGTTTACTAAGCTGCTGTGGTAAAGTGCCAGGTTAGGAAACTTATTTAAGTCTTTCAAGCAGAGAAAATTGTTGCCTCTTGCATATGCTTTGGAATATATGCATTGCTTTCTGAAGAAGCAGCTGGAGTGGAATACATATGGCAGAAGACTAAGCTTTTAGCAGTACATTTATTTTAAGGAGTAGAAAGTATTTCAAGACTGACTTGAGAAAATTGAGGCGTTGCTTTGTCCTTGTTGCTTTTTGTGAAGAACAGAAAATAGCTTTGTGTTAGGTATGGTATGCTTTTTCAGAACACTAGGACTACCAACACGATGGATACTTCTGGTTTTATGGTTGCCTATGAAAATGTTAGTTTCAAGTTACTGATACAAGGTTTACTACCTCAGCCATTTTTATTCTGATTTTATAGTGGTTTTAGAAAATTCTAACAGTCTTTAGGAAGAATCTTTGTCATAGTAATAAGCACATCTGTAACATTTAATGTCATCTAGCATCACAGGTAGAAAATTTAATCATTTGAATAGAATGCTTTCCACTTTTGATGGGTTCACTGTGCTGGTTGGTTGTGTGGTAGGAGGGGAGACCAGGATGCTTACCAGGCACTGCTGTTCAAACTAAAACTGAGCTGAATTTATTTAGTGGAAGGTGGCCTCCTAGCTGAGCAAGGTGCATCTGTGTGTGCTGACTTAACCAGGTACGGTATTTGTGACTATTAGAGGTATTTAGTTGCACAACGTTATGGTGATGAAGCCAGGGTTTTTAATTGGAGACACAAGTTTTAATTTTGTTTAAAAGCCATGAATCACTTTTCAATATCTCAGCATTGTAAAAAGGTATGCTGACACTTTTCTTCTGCAGTCTTTAGTAGCTATCGACTGCTGTGTCATGTGCGATGAGTTGGAGATGGGTGAGATTGGGAAACAGTGACACTGGTGAGGACCAGGCATTAGTGGACTTGAGTATGAGCAGAGGTGGTCTTACTGGGAGGAGCAAGAATGGCACCTGTCTGAAATTTGGGGATTTGAGGCATCAGTCATGTTAACCAAGGGCTGTGGAGTGAGTGAAGGGTGGGCAATCACTGGGGCATGAAAGCATGAAGTAGAGGAGGGAGTGAGACAGGAGAAGAGGTGGAAGAGTGAGGCAGTTGCAGAGGTAACACAGTAGACATGAAAAGGGAAAATGTTGCATGAGGACAGAAGGGCAAGATTTGAAGAGCTTTGGTGTACAGGAAAGATGGACTGATCTGACCAATTAGCATTGTCTTGTCTGTGATCAGCTGTGACAGGTACTTGTCTCATCTTTTCAGAAGAGGAATTTCAGATGAAAGGGGATTCTGGCAACTCCTTTGTTAACTGCCCTGGAGCATAACTGCAGTTATATTTAATTTCCTCTAATGTTTGACATTTATTCATAAAGCTTTTTTCTTCTTCCTTTTCCTGTACATGGAAAAGAATGTCACCTGCTTTTTTTAAAACCACATTTTATTTTCTGTGCCTTACTCTGGTGGGAGTACTGATTTTGATTCCTGTCTGTTCATCCGGGCGCTTGGAAAAAAAGGCAGTTTAGGGTTATGTAACTATTGCATATAAGATGTTTGGAGTAATCATTCCAATTTACTGTGTACTACTATATGAGCGGTGTATTGGTTGAAGTGATGTACTCAAATTTCTCTAATTCAAATTTCACTATAACTGCGAGAGCTACGCAGGGTATTTTGGTTTTCTTAATAGTAGAAAGAATAACAGGAAGTTTAGGAAGACCTACATATTAGTGAAGACTGAAGATTTGGTTGTTTTGATTTAGAAAGGAAGACACTGAGGTGTGTGCCTTCACTTGGATCTTCCCAAATCCTTGAGTTCAGTGGTTCTTGTTGCTCTCCATATTCCATCCATAGTTGAGAACTTTGATGTTCTGTTTCTTTCACAGTCATATTCAGTTACTCTGCTAATCATAACAATCTAAAATAGCTTAGTAAAAATGCTATTTTAAATACTCAGACATTTATTTTGTAGTATGTCAATGATACAAATACTATGTAGTTCATTTAAACCTTTAGAACTACTACTTGTGTCTAAGAGCTTTATTATAGGCTACAGATGAGGCTGGTTGAAACTTTGTGTGAAATGCATGTTGTTATTTTTGTGAAGAACATTCCAAGAAAGTGAGGTGCTAAGGCAATAATGGTAATAAATAAGGTACTTCTGTCTGCAATTCAGTGGGATCTTCCCAAAGGAATTTTATTTCTTTTAGAGCCACAGAATGACCTAGTCAAGGTGAAAGTTCTCAGAGTTCATCTGCCTCAGTCCCCTGCTCTGAACGGGCCATCCTCTAAGTTAGATTGGGTTGCTTGGGGCCTTGTCCAGCTCAATTTTGAAATCTCCAAGGAGGGAGTTTCCACAGCTCCTCTGGGCAGTGTGTCCCAGAGGTTCCCTGGTCTCTCGGTGCAAATTTTTCTTACTTGATTAAGCACCTTTTTGTCAACTTTTGACTGTCACCTCTCATCCTTCTGTTGTGTGGTTCTGAGAAGATTCTGACCCTGTGTTCTCTGTAATGACGTACTGACTAGTTGAGAATGGCAGTTGTGTTCCTGCCCTAGCTTAAGACTGAACAAACACAGCTGTCTCAGCCTCTCATCCTCATCTTTTTCCTCTAAGTCCCCTTAATGGTTTTCTGTTTGATTTACTCCAATTTGTCAAAGTCTTTCCTTCTACAGAGGAGCCTGAGGCACAATGCACCAGATGTGGTCTGAATAGAGGAAAATAATCACCTTCTACAGTGTGGTGGTTATTTTGTCCCAGGTGCAAGTTTTTGCTATTGCCTTCGAGTTTCTGTGTTTGCCTCGAAGTCATGTTAACATCAACTTAGTGTTTTAAAAAAGTGCTCAATTAACAAAATAAGATTTTTACTTTCATAAATTTTAGGTGAAATTAAGTTTTAGAAAGACACTTAATAGAAGAATCTTAGCTTGTAATGAACTGTGAATTGCATATTCATATATTAACACACGGGGCTTTAATGTCTCAAAGATCAGCCACATTCTTTTTACACAGCTCTCTACATCAGAGGCAGCTGTTCCATTGAACAGGTAATGTAAAAAAATGCTCTCTCCCTACTCCAGGAGGAGTTTGGCATTCTTTGTCTGCAAGTAAAATGAGTTACACGATCTGCAGTGGTGGTAATGTGATGACGGATTCTGTTGCAGTGTGTGTTGGGGAGCTTGGATTGTCCCAGAGAATCTGGATCCTGAAAGCTGTGATTTATACCATGCGTCGAAAGCTTAAGAAAAATACATAATAAAATCGTATAAATAGAAGATTTATTCACAGGAAGTCATCAACTGTCAGTCTAGTTGCTGAGGATGATGTTTGTCATGCCCACTTAAAAAGGCTTTCCACAGTGTGGCTGGGTTCAGCTTCATTGAGTTGTAGCAAGGAAAGGAACAAACCATCAAAAATACTATTTTAGGAAAGAAGTGATGTATCTGGCTAGCTTTTGGCCCTGGTCTTTAAGACCTTTAAGTTAAAAGATTTGAACTTTTAAATCTATCATGATTGTTCCTATTGTGCAAAGGTGTTGATTTTATGGCTGTTAGTGCTGTTGAGTTACAGCATACCTTAGTGCTTGCAAATAGGTTCATTCCCAGGTTGTGCTGCAAAGCTTGTTTTCTGTTAGCTTTGTAGTCAAAGGCAGTCAAAGTGAGAAACTGATTTTTTGATAAACATCTGTCTTGACATGGATGAAGAATCACAGAATCATAGAATGGCTTGGGTTGGAAGGGATCTTAGAGATCATCTAGTTCCAACCTCCTTGCTGTAGGCAGGGACACCTCCTACAAGACTAGGTTGCTCAAAGCCCCATCCACCCTGGTCTTGAACACCACCAGTGATGGAGCATCCACAACTTTTCTGGGCAATCTGTTCCAGTGTCTCACCACCCTCATAGTGAAGAACTTGTTCCTTACATCTAATCTACATTTACCCTCTTCCTGTTTGAACCCGTTACCCCTCATCAGATTGCTACAAGCCCTTGTAAAAAAACCCCTGCCCAGCATTGTAGTAGGAATCTTCTGCTCCTGTTTTACTGCTGAGTAAAATCACTATCCAGGCAATATTAGCCTTACTCTGGCAAAACCTTTGGCTTGCAATGCCACTGTATCAAATCTGCACTGAGGAAACATAATCTATTTAAATTACTGCATGGATTTTGCATAACCTTTTAGTCTAAGTAAAGTAGTAAATGCCCTTGAGAAATATGCTTGAAGAATCAGTGGAAAAATGGATTTGATTATAACAATGCAGTATTTTCAGGAAAAATATCTGGATAAATTACCAAAAATGCCATGTCTAAGCAGTCTGTGTAAGAGGATAAAAGAAAACAAGACTATGGGTGAGTGCACAGTGGAAGCATAAACTGAATTATCTTATTTCATGGTTCTATGGAGTCTAAATGTAAGACTTTATTTTACCAGTATAAAAATAATGGCTAGAAAGGTTGACTCTCCCCACCACAGTGCAAATGCATTCTAATGAAATAGCCAGACTGTGTAGTTCCATTCCCCCCCCCCAAAAAAAATCTGTTGAAAACATTTATTGAAAAAAATCTTCCTGACTCCTTACGGGATGAACAATCTAGAAAATTCTAGAAGAAACTGGGAAAATACTGCTTTTGTCATATGCAGGTTGCTTCATTGAAAATCTTATCTCAAATTTAAACAGTGAAGGCTTTAATGAAATATTCCCATTAAGTTATCACTAGATTTGTGTACAAGGGATGGACTAAATCTTGTGTATAAAATTCCAGTATATCCAAGCTTTGCCGTCTCATAACTTGGAATTTTAAGTAAACCTGGTATTTTTTTGGACAGTGAAGTTTGGACAAACTTTATTATGTCTGTTTGTTCAAAGTAAATTCTTTGAGATTTAAAACCTCACATTTTAAGCATCCAAAGTATTGTCTGTACTAAGGCTGACCATGCTTTTCGGACACATAACATTCTAGTGCTGCATTCTGTTCAATTCAAATTAGTTATAAAGTAAACCTTGAATCTGAAGTGCAAGCCATGGAAAAAGACACAAAAATAGATAAATATCTGGATATACAAAAATATGAATAAGTAAATGGAGGAAAAAGATTGTCAGGTATCTTATTGAACATTAAGTGGGGGAGATGAAGTCCTGAGCCGGATCATGGTTTTTTAGATAACAGCTTTGAGCTTCTGTGGTTTTATAGAAGGCAATGTGTACTATGGGTGATTGAAATGAAGAATTTTCTTCTTTTATAAAAAGCAAGACAGCGAATGGTCATTCCTTTTGGAATAGGTGAGTTGTGGTGTGAATCAGCATGTGACAAACCTAGAGACAATGTTGAGTTGGCAGTTCAAAACTACTTCACCCATTGTATGAAATACTCTTATGTTAAATATGGTGTGTGAGACCGTATGTATGTAGGGGGGAAATCCTGGCTTACAAATTGGTAATTCTATGTGAAAACCAGACTTTCATTTGATTTCAAGATGTTGTTTTCAATAGTATTTCTTCTTCTGCCTGAGTGTCCCTCAATGATTTCCTTCACCACTTTGATACTCACCTGTTTCCATGGAACAAGCTACAGCTGCCAAAATGTGAAGGATCAGATTCATAGCAGTAAGGGAAATTTGTTCTGCAAATTGCACTTGCTCCAAGAGCAGACTGATGTTAAATTAGTGTTAAATGCTTTTATACATGAGATGAAAAGCAATTTTCTTTCAGTGGAAGGTGCTTATTGTGGAAAGAAAGTTTAGCTTTGATAAACTGTGTACCAACTAAACCTCGGGAGTGGAGTGTTGCAGAAATCTGTGCCAAAAGCAAAGCACCTTGTCTTTGCCAGCTATTAATCCCAGTGTCGATTGAGTTTCCCCTGTTCCTTAGCAGGAGCAGTTTTATTTCTAGCTGGGACTTCCCCATGCTGGATTTCCCTCTGGTTTCTGGTCTTGCAGCTAATCTGTATTCTGGGTAATTCATGAGAAGAAAAAGTGGGAGAAATGAATGAATCTTGGTTATCAGAGACGAAAAAGTGGGAGAGATGAATGAATATCTCAGTTGTCAATCAAAAGTTTTCTAGGCACAGGCAAGTACTAACTCATTAGCAGGAGAGCTCTTAGTGAAGCAATCTGGAACTGCTGCCTCAGCTAGATTTTAGTAATGCAGAAGCTGAGCATCTTACACTTCCACGGAGGATGCATTACAGAGAAAATTAATTTATTGTAAGAACTACTGTGCTAACTTGCTGAGCCCAGATCAATTATGTTTCGTCATGATGCCCTGTTGGTGACGTGGATGCTGGTCTAGTTGACAGGAGGAGATGGTAACTGTGCTACTCGGCTTCCTCTGAGATTTTCTTTTGGCTAAAGTTAAAAAATTAGTAAAAGTAAAGCAGTGCATATGAGTTAAAAACTTTAGTGGCCCAAAGTTCTTCCATGCTGCCCACTCACATCACCTGCTCGATGAATCCAAACCCCTTCCTCCCAAAAATAAATATTAACCTATATAGTTGAGTTCAGTCTGTCTCAGCAGACCATAATGTGAGGAGCTTATTTGAAGGCGTTGGAAACATTTTTATATTAACTTTTAAGATGATAACAAGTAGCTTAACTATTGAGATAAGCCAAATGAGCAGCTTAGAATGCATGACACCTTAGTCAACAAAGTATCTGTATTAGTAGATGGTAGTGGTGCAGTACACAGTATGTTGTGGGGTTTTTCTTGTTTGTTATCTGGGTATGTTTTTTTTTGTTATGGTGGTGGTGCTTTGGGAGTTTTGGGGTGTTATTTTTGTTGTTTTGGGGTTCATTGTTTTGTTGTGTGTGTGGTTTTTTTTTGGTTTTTTTTTTTTTTTTTAATAGTTAAGTGAATGACACACATTTTGCTGGGATGTGCCAGTCAGGGTTCAGGAACAAGCAAGGAAATCGTCTTAGAAAATGTGGCTGCCAAGATGTAAAACTTGATACCTGGAACAGCATTTAGCCGCTTTTTGAAAATGTGTATTTTAAGTTGTTAGTATTGGAAATGTTTAAAGTTTCTTTCTAGCTCTGTGCCACATGGTTTGAAAATCCTAAAGAGACGTTTGATGAATCAGCGTCTCTTTCCATTTCTTCTTGACCCACAAAGACTGCACATTTAAGAACATGTTGTTATGTTTCTGTAAATTGAGAACAGGAATAAAAAAAACCCCAACAGACCCAAACCAGAAACCTAAATCATCCAGAAGTGTTAGTGGGATATGATTTTTCAAAAAAACCTCATTGTTACATCACTGACAAATAATACTGAAGATTGAGAGTGAGAAAAATTGCAGCTTCTCCTTGCTCTTGTCAGCAGATATTTAAATGGTCTTTCCTGTGGCTGCAGTGGAGCTGTTTTCCATATGAGTTTGATCGTTTAAGTTTGTCTATCCTTTTTCCTTCTTGAGAGGAAAACCAAACATCCACTTTTTGGGGAGAGAAAAAACAAGGCTTAGGTCAGCAGACTGTGCATTGGTGTCACTGTGCATTGAGGTTAAGAACGTTGGATGTGAAAGAATGAACACATTCTGTCTGGGTGAAAGAATGATGTCTGTTCGGGCTCAGTTTGCTATGGTTTTTGAGCTTTCCATATGATCTCATCACTGGAGGAGGAAAGTATATTCTCCCATAAGAATAATCTTATACTTATGATTCATTACTACTGTGTTTTTTTTTTTTTTTTTGTGTGAGCCTTTTGAGTGCCAGACCTCCCCCCACTCTTCCACCCCAAATAAAAACCAACCACCCTGTCTTTGACTTTATATGGTATTACTGTAGGTGGACTTATCTAGAATAATGGTTGGCTTTAACAATCAGAGCCTTACATGCCTGTCTAGAGAAGAACTCCTCCTAACATCTGTTTATCCAGCTATTTGTCAGGCTTTACATTTTGGGAAGAGAGCTTGTACACTTTGTTTCCTGAGGTTTGATAAGCCCTGTTTTGCATAAATGTTCCCTTCATGAATTTTCCATTTTCTGCACATAATTTCATATACTTAGTTTGGTAAGTTTACTTGGGAACAGACAATTTCTTAATTTTTCTGAGTTAATATTTAGATTGTCACTTTAGTTCCCCAACCCACTGTCTTAATAAGTTAGCAGTCAGTTCTCTGAGCAGCTGTGCATCTTGGCAGTAGCATTTGAAGCTGGAGATGGATCCCTTCGCTCATTCTGCTTCATCCCCTAACGAGTTCTCACACTGGGGAGGTGCAGACTAATCCAAGCGTAATGGGTAATGGTTTCTGGAACTAGAAATTGTAAAATTTGTAGATAGGCAAGTAAACCCTCTAGGATGATTTTTTTCATTTCCCACTATTGCTAAAGTAATCTGTCTGGGAGGGAAAAAAAAAAGGCATTCGTGATCAGACCAAAGAGAATCTGGTGCAGTGAATGAAGTCAGTCATCCTTGTGTCTTACAGTAAGTTCCTGCAGTCTGAGGGACATCTGCATTACAGAAAACCCTGTGGACTATGAAGAGTCCATGTATAAATCCTGAGATCAGTAAAGACTTGTTTCCTGTTAGAACAGGAGGGAAGTGTAATAAGCTTGAAAAGCACAAGATCTGGTAAACTATACTGTTCTGGTTCACTTGTTCATTGAACTTAAATTTCAGTTTATATGTATTTGTGGAAGAATACAAAGGGCACTGTCTCAGGTTCTAATAGCAGTGTATGTTAAACTTAGCATTTTCATAGGAAAAGGTGGATCATGGAAAGAAAACTAAACCTTGTTTTTCATTAGACCTGTCAAAGTTAGTCATGAGCTAACAGCATGGATTTTCAATTTAGTGTAGCCCTTTGAAGTTAGTGGAGCTCAGGTTTACACCATAGTTTTAAAAAGTGATTTTTTTTTTTTAGCCTTTATAATGTCTAATTGCTGTAATATGTGATATTCAAGTATTAAACTGTCAAATGGTTATTGAAGAACAGACCTACAGATTCTTCTTGGCTAAAGTTCATGCCTCTGTGCTTTTCTTCAAAACAAAATGTAATCACTTTGGAGTGCAGAACTTTTTACTAAGAAAGAAATCGAATTAATCTCCCTTACATCTAGTAATGTGCAATTATTGAACCCTGAAAAAAGGCTAGCACACTGTGATGGTTTAATTTGTTTCTGATAGTGATAGCTTCATTTTTCCCTCTTATTGCTGCAGTCTGATAAGCAAAGTGATGGGTGGTGGTAACTGTTGACAGGAGGGGGTGTATGTCACGTTCAAGTTGCTACCTGGATAGGAAAATTATAGATCTGGAACATTAACATTTTAGGTATGGAATGTGTGTGAAATGAAGGCAGAAGGGTTATTTTGTGTAGTGATTGAATGTGAAATGAAGGCAGAAGAGTTATTTTGTGTAGTGATTGAATAGGTCAACTGGAAATTGTTTGTATTTTTAAAGTATGTGAATTTTTTTAAAAGTATGTGAATCATCTCGTATCTTTATATGGGTAAGAATAATCCTCTGCTATTAAGAAATTCTTGTTTTAAATGGGGCATGAAGTGTTAGAGATCTAGACTTGTGTAATATTTCCAGTTATAAGGCATAGCCTGAGAAGTGGAACTAAAAATAGTTTAACTGTTGTTAAAGAAAAGCAAGAAATTCTGCTCAAGGTCATTTTATTTGCACTTATGAATTGTGCCACTTGAATACCAAATAGTTATAAAAAGAACATTGCATTTAACATAAAAAAAAAAAAAAAAAACCCTCATGTAAAAACTTTCATAGAACTTGGGCCTGTGGAAGGACCATGGCAGGGCAAAGAGTGAGAACACTTTGAATAAGAACGTCTGAACTTGATGGTCTGTCATAGTAATTAAGTCTTCTGATCACTGTACCATTACTCAGTCACTCTCTGGTTCTACCTTCATTGTAATTGGAACATATTAGCTTATACTCATAGTATTAATTTTTAATAGAGTTAATAGAGTTAATTTTTTTTTTTTGTCTGACACATGATTTAGACAGAGGTTTGGTTTTTGTTTTTGTTTTTGTTTTTGTTTTTTGACCAGCACTCTGCAAACCACATAGCTCTGCCTCCAAATCAGTCTAGGCCCTGTCACCATGGTGTATCGTGCCTGTGCTTGATTAAGATTCAAATGTAGCAAAAATTTGTTTTGGGTTCCGAAGTTTTCCAAGTCTTCTATAATACTGTTTTCTAAAATGCTATGCATTTTAGAAAAAAAACACTACTGTTTGTCATGCAGTTTGCAAACAATACAGAGTATTTCTGGGTTTGAACTTTAGGATAATCATGTGGCAAAATACTCTAAAAATTAAGAAATCTATTAGGTTCTTGCATTCTCCTCCTCTCAAATGAGAGAACCTTCTTATTATTTACCTGTGGCATGTTTTCAGTGGGATTGTGAAACACCTGAAACTTGTAACTAATTTTATTTTCCTTGCACCTAATCTTTCTTCCTGGATCAGATGTGGTCCTTTTGGTCTGAACTATAAACTAGGCTTAGAAAAGAAGTGGTGTATGTGTATTACCATTTTACTATACCTGTGTTGAACATTAGTAATTTCTGGCTAGAAAAAGGATGGTCTAATTAGAGGTTGTTATTCCATTCTAATCTAGTTGTTGAATAGGTGATGAGACTAGAACACGTGCATTTGAAAATATTTTCTCATCTGATCATGAATCTGTTGCACGCATAAGAAACGTTCTCAGTATTTTCTCTTCTCCCCTAGCATCTTAGTGTTGAGCACTTTTCTCATAGTTCCAGTACCATGGAAAGTGTGATAGAAATTGATGCTGTGTTTTCTCAAAAATATCAGTGTAAGAAGTTAATGAAACAGCTGGATACACTGCTGAACTTTTGTATGCTGGGAGTTGGAAATAAGATACAGGGAAATTCAGCATGGTCTTATTAAACAAAAAAAACCCCCACCCCAAACAAAAAAACCCAAAACCACACAAAAAAACGCCAAACAACAAACACAACCTCCCTCCTAAAACCAACCAATAAAACCCCACAAAATCCTTTCGAGAAATACTAGGGGGGGAGTCATCTTCTCCCTCCTTTGTAAAATATGAAGAAATGTTTCCTTTTTGTAATTTCTGAAGAATGCACATCTCTTCAGCCTTCTCAGTTTTCCAAACGGCAGGCCACATTCCTTGCGAGCCAGGCATCATGTGCTTTCTATAATGTTGAATGTGTT
Source organism: Merops nubicus (assembly GCF_000691845.1). Taxonomy (NCBI): domain Eukaryota; kingdom Metazoa; phylum Chordata; class Aves; order Coraciiformes; family Meropidae; genus Merops; species Merops nubicus. Next base: position 33,502 of record NW_008618607.1, on the reverse strand, counting down.
GGAGGGGGATGTTCAGAGAATTTGCTTTACTGATAAGAAATCATTCCTTTCTATTTTTATTTCCTGTCTACATCTGCACATTCCCCGTAAAGCCAACTCGTGTAGTATCACTCTCTCCCCTCCTAATAAATAGTGTGTTTATGGTATGTTCTGCTTTCTTCTAATACAATGATATTCATGATATTATGTTCCCTTTAAACTTTAGGTTGTACCTTAGCTTTCAGATGGCTGCCATAATTAGGATTAGCTACTGATAGCAATCTCCTGATGAAATTGCACTTTTCACTAATCAATAGAACCTTTTCTAAGGGAGAATGTTACGTCTAGATTACAAAATACATGAAAACCAAAAAGCATTTAATTTACAAGTAGATGTATTTTTTATGCTGAACTTTATCCCATGTGTGTGTTTTCTTCTATGTATGTTAGAAAGGAATATGTGCCTTCTAATCCTCATTTCTTATAGAAATAATTGTCACTGGAAAATGTAAACTGTATGAAGCTACTGTAACTACAGCTTCTCTGTTCTCCAGTCTTCACAGAAACTTTGTGTATGGTTATGGCATTTAATTAAAATTCATGGTTGGTGGTGAGGAGAAAGGAGGGGAAAAGGACCTGCAGGAAGAAGAAGCCGGGGAAGATGGGGGGAAGAAAAGGGAAAACATAAATCTCTTCTCGGTCTTTTTTTAGTACTTAGGCCTGTTTGTCTTGACCACAACTTTTCAGAATAAACAGCTTTAAGCAAAATATCAAAGTGCTAGCAGCTTTGTATTTAGAAAGATGGGCATTTCAGCAAGTTGCAAGGATTATTGCTTTAACATTTTCTGTTGAAAAACCCTACAAGTTAACAAAAAAGATTTGCCAGAAGTAATTTTATGTTCTACCCTAAAATACTTGTATTTTAACAGTGAACAGAGTATCTGCCAAGCACGAGCTGCTGTAATGGTCTATGATGATGCCAATAAGAAATGGGTACCAGCTGGTGGATCAACTGGATTCAGCAGAGTTCATATATATCATCATACAGGCAACAACACGTTCAGAGTAGTGGGCAGGAAGATTCAAGATCATCAGGTAAGTGAATCTCTGAAAATTTGGAATAAGAATCTTAAGACAATGTTGTGATTATTTTTAGCATTAAGACAGACATCTTCAGGAAATTTGAGAAACTGTAAATAAAAAACTTAATTTTCTTTTTAACTTAAGTAGCAGAACTGTATCATGGTTTTTTTTTCCCCCCTAAACTAAGCGCTTTACATATGTCCAAGCTGGTAGTCCTTGTGCACTCTCACCATTCCTTCCTGCAGATAAGTATAAAGGCTGGTGTTGAACATAGAAGTCACCCAATTCTCTTTAAGGCAAAGTGGCAACCTAAAGTCTCTTCTTTTGCCTTGCTCTGTGTTGTTAGCTGCAATCTGTGTAGGAACCAGCAGTTCTCTTGTAGCCCTTCCTGTATTATAAAAAGTTATTTGCATATCTCGTTGCCACAGATCATTTCATTCAAAAATCCTTCTGGCATTTAGTTATTCTGGCCATCCACCTCATCAAGAGATTGAGAAGGGAGCAACAAGAATTAGATCTTAATTTCCTTGATGGAGTTATTAGATCTTCATTAAATGATAAACTTAGCACTCTGTCTTGAAATATGCTCTGTCTAGTGATACTTGGGGTAATGTTAAAAATCTAATCTTTTTGATATGAGGAAAGCATCTCAATCTGTTTCCCTCACTTCCAGCATTTCATAAAATTCTTCTGGTCTGTTCTTGGTCATTTATCACGCTCCTGAAGCATAGACTGATAATCTCCTATGTGATTTGTCATTAAATTCTTATTCCAAGTAAAAAATGGTCTCTGTGCTTTCATCTGAGAACAAACATGAGTTTTTTTTCTCTCATTATTCAGTGGAAAAAGGTGAGAGGATATAGTTATCCAAGTGCAATGGGATCCTCTTAATGGATGGTTTGTAATAAATGGTTGTCCTACTTGCTAGAATTTATTACCTTTTGTAAGCCTGAATGATCCTTGCAAAATGATACCTTGTGATGCATAGAATTCCATGTAAACTGCTACTGCAAGCCAAGGGGTGCAGCAGGAAGGGAAGGCAATAACTGGGTTTAAAAAAAGTAGTTCTAAGAAGTACTCTATGAAGTTAATGGAAAACTGACTTTCTGAAATCCAAATGCATTGTTTATGTCAGGTATTCTGCTACTAAGCCAGAACTGTTCACTGTAAAAGTCAGAACTACTACATTGCTGTTACAAAACATCACTGCATCTTTTGAAACAAGAATGCTTAAGCTACAAAAGTTGATACAAAATATCTCATTAGTCCCCTTGTTTATTCTCATCACTGATTTCATCTGGCACTGGAATTAAAATTGAAGTAGCTATGTTCTTCAACATTTGTATATTGTTTTGGGTTTATTGTGGGTCTTGAATTAACCTACATGGTGAAGGAATGAAATCTACATGAAGCTGAAACTTGTGATGAAACAGCAATTTGAATTTATTTTTTTTAAATGATTATAGGTGGTAATAAATTGTGCCATTCCAAAAGGGCTGAAGTACAATCAGGCTACGCAGACCTTCCACCAGTGGCGTGATGCTAGGCAGGTGTATGGTCTGAATTTTGGCAGCAAAGAAGATGCCAATGTCTTCGCAAGTGCCATGATGCATGCCTTAGAAGTATTAAATTCACAGGAAGCTGGTAAGAGTCTCTTAACTTTATTTTAAAGATTGTTCAAATATAAAGTGGAAAAAATTCAAGTGTGTATGCATAAAAGTCAGTAAGTCCTGTTTCTAAACATTGTTCAGCCTCTAGCCACTTTAATTATTTGGCTGTTTTTTCTACCTAATTACTGCTTAATAGTGATTCTCAGCTGGACTGCTATCTATATAAATGCAGTTTCTAACAAGTAAATAGATTTTCATGTTATTTGTTAAAATTGCTGGGTTTTGTTGTGTTTGTTTGGTTTTGTGGTGGGTGGTTTTTTTTTTGTTTTGTTTTTTAAGGAAACCTGACTGAGAAACACATACTTCTTAATCAGGGTACTTTTCAGGATTTCTAGACATCCAGTATTCTTAATATGCATTTTTTTTTTTTTTTTTTTTTCCTCATCAAGTACTAGCTTATTATGAAAACAGTTTTTTCCTCTGACCTTTGGAATTCAAGTCATCCTCTTTGGCAGTTCTTGCCATACAGTTTTCTAGGTTTAAGACTGTGAATCTAGGGGTAACTGTCACATAAGCATATGTAATTTAGACAACAGGTCTATCATTTAATTTGTTTGGAAAACAGGCTGACACAGAGGGTTTAAAATACTGGTGGAAAAATGAGTGACCTTTGGTCTTCAGGTGGTGTCTGTAATGTATTCTAGGTAGGCTCTGCAGCAAACTGATCAGTATGTAACACTGGGACACACAGAAGGAGTTTTTATTTTTAAAGACTAAAAGAGACTTTTGTGTTCTCGTAACCAAATAGAATTCTTTTGTCCTCATTAAACTTTAAAAATTGCCCATGTAACAAGAGACAGTACTTTTGTGCCAGTTTTCTTTCTCATGTGTGGAGGAGAGGCTGTCTTAAATACATCAAAAAAGGGTGACTTTATTAAGTTGCTCTTCATTCTGGTAGTTGTTTCAAGACTTACCTTTTGAAACTAAGCTATGTAGACCAAGGGTGATACATTCTGTTGCATGCTGTTATGCAGCATACAGGGCCAAAATAGAGGGGGGTAGCTAGAGGTAAAAGGTTTCTTTTTGCCATGTGAAATAACCCAGTTTTAGATCCCATTCTTGTACTTCTCAGTTGGACGTTTTCTCTTCTAAATCCTTCCATTCTCTTTTCCCTAAAGGTTACTTGATTGTAAACATTTCGGCATTCTGACTGTCTATCTCCCAACCAGCATTCGGGAATGCAAGTGTTGATTTCTGATCTTTTGCTGTGAACTCTGAAAGGGACTGATTTATGGTCGTTGCCACAAGTTTGAGGGGTTGCTGTTGTTTCCTCATACCTATACTTGAAGAGTTTGGTACAACATTTCAAACAAATGTGTTTGCATATATATCCTTTTTTTTTTCTTCATCATTTAATTTACTTCCTCGTCCTAACACTAAAACTGAGCTACTAGAGAGGCTGAAATGACATAGGCAGGCATGACAGTGCCCATTTTTTAGCTGGTTGGTGTGTGTTTTTCCATTTTGTGGATTTTTATTATTAGTGACTACTCTCTTCCTGCTTTATGAAAAGTATTTGTGGGCTAACAGATATATTGTTATATTCTTCAGGAACAGACATTTTATTGAACTAAAGTGCCACTTGAGTTTATGAAGACTTGGATAAAACTAAAAGTTTCAGGGGGTTTCTTGAAATGTAACTTTAGTTATATAAAACATTATTCAGGCAGTAGCCTAGAATCAATGTTAATTCCACAAGAACAAACAGCTCAATGAAAAGAACTTTTTCCTGTTACATCACTTCAGTAATTCCTTAAATGATGAGGGTGAGGGGAGCTGAGCTTTGCAATGTACCTAAAAAAATCACTGTCCTTAGAATTCAGTCCTCTGCTTGTCCCAAATTGTGAATTCTTCCAAATCACTCTGCCAGTAATTTCTTCATTGATCTCTGACATGGCCTTACAGTTTGATTTTGTCTGCTTTGTTCAATTTAATATCAGTGAATCTCTGATGATTGGGAGATAGTGTTGTTTTCAGGTGGATTTTTGTGTGGCCTATGAAATAAGAGTTGAGTATGACTGCAATATCGTGTCCCAGGTGCTGGCTACAGTGTTGTAGTTTACCCGATTTGTTCTGAATGGTTTTGAGATGTATGCTTGGCAAGGACATGAATTAAATTGTCTCCCCTTCCTGTGATTTGACTTGGTAGTAGTAGGTACAAGTGCATTCTTATTTAGCTGCATCACAAACTAACGGTGGACACCATCAGCAGCACAGAGGGAGACAACTCTTCTTCTGTAACCTGTCAGCTAAGAAGGGACGTGGCTATTTAAGATTAGCTATCACTTCCCTATTTCACAGACATAGAGGTGCTCTAGATTCCATCAAGATGAAATTAAAGTTTAACATTACCAGTGTTGCTTCAGCAGATGTCTGAATAGGAGTAGCTTTTGCACTGCTGCTTCTAAAAAAAATTCATAATTATGCATACAGAATCACTTTGTAAGCCTGTTACCATTTCCAGACAATGTTTAAAGATACATGTTCATAATGTGTCAGTGTTAGAATACTGTCAACAAGTGTTCCCGAGTTTTAACAGCTGGGAGGTTTGTCAGTATATGATCTACATATTAATTAGTTTTTATGACCTGTATCAGTGTAAGAAGTAAAAAAGATCAAGTATCTTTCAGAACATGCCTGCTTAAATAATGGAAACAGGATACCAAGCAGCTTGCAGTTTAGAAACACACTGCTTGGACTCCTTGCTCAAAGTTTAATACGTTTCTTTTTTCGGTAGTTATAATTTCCTAAAAGTGCAGCTAGAAATGAATCCTTGGTGTTTGGTTTAGTGTTTATTTTCCCTAGCATCTCTGGCATAGATGGATATTTACTTTGACAAATCACTGGCTCTGAGGCTCTAATATTAGCTCTTCATTTTAGGAAATGGATTGCAATTGCCTCCTCCTTGTTATAAACAAATTAGCATTTTTTGAAAAGGTGTTGGGGGGTATATGTTACAAAAGGAATTTGTGCTAATATGTGAAGACCAACACATTATGTATTGATAGCTTTGTTTCTTCCAACTTATGTGCTAGACTTTCAAGATTTTAAAACATATATAATCCTAGTTGGTGCTGTGATGATACTGCTTCTAAAATCTGTAGCTGCAGAGGACAACTTGCTTAATAATTTATGTGAGTTGCTATGTTTCCTAGTATATCTTAAACCAGCATATAGAATCTCCAATTCAAGTAAAATAAAGAAATCCTATATAGATAACCTCTCTTTTACTCTAGTATTGCTTACAATTAAAGATGATTCTTGTGGTATTCTTATTGTCTGCTGTCTTTCCTCATTTTGGTAATTTCTTTTGTTACCTTGATTATTTTAAGTTATATTCTGTTCATAAAAGAAAACCAGTTTGTGTTGTGCATATTATTCAGGTATTTATGAAGCTGTAGATGAATTTTAAACTTTATGCAAGGGTTCACAGAAATCTAAACTCCTTCTGAGGAGCATTAAGAATTCTTTTTCTAGACATCCTTTTGGTTTGTGAGTCAGTTGTTACTTATGGTTCTCTTGCTCTTTTAAAAAAAATAAAAGAAAAAATCATATAGTCTCCTCTTGCATCTATTTGAAAAATGTCACTGGTCTTTGCTTGCTGTTGGCATCCTCAGCTCTTATACTTCAAGGTTGCATAATTTAGGATCTCCCTCTAGTGGATCCATGGAAGTAAGAGGTGAAGACAGTGCGCGCCTGTACCTCTGAGCACTCAGTGATGGGCTTTTTATCATTCTGATGAGTTCAAAGTGCAGAGTGAAAGTGTCTGAAGTTGGAGTAGAGGCTTTGCTGCAACTAGCAATTTTCTTAAAAAACAAAAAACTACCAACAACAAACCAGTACAGGTTTGTCTCAAAGGACTCTGAAGTGATGGCTGCCTCGTCAGTGAAACTGGAATACTCTATATGTCTACTTTGGGTGTTGGTTTTTTTTTTCCTCCCCCGAGTTACAGTGCTGATCATGTGATCATCTCAATTTCTCTTATGCTTGAACTCTAGTTAAATCAATGTAAAAGTCAGTGTGATTTCACTCTGTTCTGGTTTGATTGCATTAGCTAGTAGCTATTCAACCAGACCCTATTTTCCTGCTGGCTAGTTGAGCAGATTGTAGGCCACCTGCAAAATCAGAAGAGAAAGACAACACTGAACTACACTTTCTTCTGGAATTTCAAGTTACTAATGCTAAAAGTTCTGCCCTGTACTCTTTAGGACATATATTAAAAATGAATCAAGATTTTGTTTCTGACAGCTGTTTGGAAGACTTACTCATTTGATTCAATAATTGTCTGAGGTGGTCAAAAGTTACACCTTCATTAGATGACAAATGTGTCATCAGTTCAAGAGGTCATTTGAAGAGGATTTCTGCCTTTAAGGCTGTATACAGCATATTCAGATGTTCAGTAATTGGTCTTAATTATCTAGAGTAAAGATGACTGCTTTCTCTGAAGGTTTTGCATTACAATACAAAGAAAATTTTCATATCTACATTAAGTAGAGCTCGGCGTTGCAATCAAAGTGACTCTGGAATGAGAGAAAATCCTCAACAAAGGGAAATTGGATAGCTGAGAAAATTCTCTGATGTGTGAGAAAATGGATTATTCCTTTGAAAGAATAAGGGCAAGCCAGGGAAGCGTGCACTGGGAGATGGGAGGAACAAAGGGGTATTGTACTCAGTTTTGCTGAAAAAAGTATCTTCTAGTTCAGCTGGAATTGGTTTGTTTTGTGTGGCAACTGTCTTCGATCTCAGGAAAGCCACGCTAAGAGGGTACAAAACTACGTATGAGATTTATATGTGTAATTTGCGCTTGAGGAGAGTACTTAAGAGTTTTCATTGCGGAAGATGAAAGCGGCAAAAGAAGAACTGAAGGATGTCACGCAACCGTAAATAAGCCTATTCTAGTTCTTTCTAATAGAATTACATTTATGTCAGATTCATGATGGTGTTTGTGCTAATCATTAAGAGTTATATATTGGGATTTTGGAGTATTCTGGGTATACAGACAGTGATGGAAATGGCTTCAGTGAAGCTGTTCTGATATTGCCTTAGATGACACTTTAACTCATAGGAAAATGGGGAGGAGGGGAACGGAACAGATTTGTTTATTTCCAGAGTCTCTTTATTTGGTTAGACTAATCTTGGAAAAAAACTCCTTGGAGTTAAAGTTCTTTGAAATTATTAGTAACCCTAGAAATGAGGCTGTTCCAGTCATCAAATAATCAAACATTTATGGGGAAAGGATGTATGCTTTTTCCTCAGCTGTATATTGATGAGCAGTCATTTCACTTCCAGTGAAGATAATTCATTAAATCCTTGCTGATAGGCAAATGCACTTACTGAATTATTCAACCTATGATATCTCTGGGAAATGCAAACTGAAACAAAATCTGGGGTTGCCTAATTGCAATATGTGTAGAGACTGTACGAGACTGCAATGAGAAATGTAATGGCAACGCTGGGGGGATCTCAGATGCTTCTTCTCATACTGTTTTGGTTCACGCCTTGCTGAAAATTGTTTTGAGAGAAAAATGATTCTACTACCATGAAGTAATTATGCTATACCTGTACTCTGAGGAAGCCTCTGGAGCAGACTGTCTGCACTCCCTGTCAGAATGCAAGTAACACGATGTGGTATTATCCTCATCTGTGTAAGTTTTTTCCTTTTCTTTTTAAATCTGGGATTGACTAAAGAGGGTTTTTTTGTAGTTACCTGATTTTTATAATGGCTAATCCTGATTAACTAATCCTGATTTATGACAAAATATTGACCTAAAGGAAGGTTTTAACTGTTCCATTGGACAAAATACTTCCATTTTCATTGCACATAAAATTGAAAGCATCACCAATGTTACTTGTGGTATTTGGAAGTGAAGGCAGAGTTGCTAAGTTTTTGGTTATACTCACTTTTAAAGGTTACCTGTGTAGTTGGTTTGTCTGGTTCTTCAGAATTAGTGTTGTGTCAAGTGAAAGCATTGAGGTTTGGGTGGGTAACCCAAATAATTTTATTCAAATTTGGTAGTTGGTCTTAGCAGCATGGCAAACATACATAGGAGTACATTAACTTTGTGGATAATATATTTTTCTCTTCAGGGTTCATATTGTTGTCTTAAAGATATTACCAGTACGAGTTGTGGCTATATTAAGTCTGCTGCCTTTTGGGAACAGGGTATTGTCATAAAATCATGAATATAACTGTGGAAATACAGCTTTGTTAGGCTCATTTCTGTAGTATTATACACAAATAGTGATAGTCGTTATCTATAAAATTGCTGTTTGAAAAAATTTGGGTGGGGAAGGAAATAATAAATATCCTGCAGTAGATGGCATTGATATATTTAACTTTGGCTACTTGCTTTTTTAGGATTGTGATATTGTAGCTTTGTTAAACAACCATATTGCTGTACTACTGAAGCTTTGTCTCTGCCTCCCTCTGTATAAAAGGAGGGCCCAGGGGAAGCACAAACCTACCTGGGGTCACCCAGCAAGCTAGTGCTGAGCCAAGCCTAGCACTCAGGTTATCAAGCACTGTTTCCAAGCCTCTGCTGGCATGGATAGGAGATTCTGCTGGCGTTGATAGTAGGCTTGTCTCTACTTAAATTCAAATATATTTTAATGAATATTTTTGTTATTCTCATCCTCTTTTGTTATGTTGATCGGGTAAAAGTGGCTGTGAAAGGAAATGGAACTTCACTTTCACTATAGAAAATGTAACAGGAGAAGGATCTAGAGACAAGTGAAAGAGCTTACTTTACCATAATTTTTCTTATTACTTCCTAGCAGAGATCTCTGAAAAAGCCTGCTTTCCATTCATTCAGAAAATCTTTAAGCATTTAGTAAAACATGTTTTATTTTGTTATTTTTTTCCTTTCTGAAGTTCTTATATTCTGTAACAGAAATACATCTTTTTGCTGTGGTTTATGAACTCTTGCCTAAGGTATGTGCTTTGCTTAGTAGGTGTGCTCAAACTGTCCTTAATGAAACTCTTTTCTAAAGATTATAATAAGTCAGCACACTCCTCTTTATAGTATATGCATATATAAATTACTGTCTGGTTTCAGTCCATTCTTCATCTGAAAAGTCAGTCATACTTTGATTTGAATGGCAGACTGTATAATTGGAATGTTGCTTAGTTTTGATGCTAACATATTGAGAAATGAAACAGTGGGAATTCTTAATTACTGAGTTGTTTATATACACTGTTTCTCTGGGTGAAAAAATTTAGATCATCTTCTCAAACTAAAATTCTCATGTGTGATAGCTGACCAATTTTTTTTTTTTTAAAGGTACTGGATTTTTTGAAATTTGGATTTTGCTTTGTAATGCTGTACTCTGAACAGTACAGTAACAGCAGGAGTGGGTGTTCTGTGTGTTTTGGCTCTCTTGAACCGTAAGGCACGTGGAGTTCTGAGGAAGGCTTCATGTGATCTGACTGCCAGGGGCCCCCAAAAAAATACTTCACCTACCCTTGCGTTACCAGGCAAGCCTGTCCAGCCAAATGAAAATGCATGTTGTGGTTCATTGTGTAACCTGTAGTACATCTATTGTTCTGATCTTGAACAGTAGGTACTTGGACATTTTTAGGGCTATTGCCTCATAGGAATGTGATGTCTTCAGTGTCAGCCAGGTGCTGTGTCAACACTACTGACTTTAAAAGAAGTGGGGTGGAGAGTTTGGTGTGGAACTCCAAAGCAGACAATGTAAATGAAAGATTGAAGGAAGCGATGAACTGAGAGACATTGAGGGAGGAGAAACCATGTCTTTTAATCTCCAGCTTGCTAATTATACTTTCATAGGGTTGTGCAACTGGAATTAATTCACCTCTTGAATGGAGATGGAGGTAAGAAGTCAAATGGAGGTGAAAATGAAGCTAAGGAGTTTGATAAACTGCAGCTTTGGTTGTGGTTTAAAGAGGTGATGTTGGGGATGCTTAATTCAGTTCAAGCAGCCCCCAGCAGTCTGATACAATTCTCTGTGCTATGCAGTGTAAAACCTGTGTGAAAAACCAAAACTGGTTCTGATCTAGCTGGTGTAAACACTACTTTCAGGCTTTTCCCTCTGGGTTTTTTAATGCGTTGGATTTCCCGTCTGTCTCCAGCTACACAGTGGCCTGAACTGTCATAGAGGAAGGGTGATGCAAAGGTGAAAATAACAGAAAGCATGGAAACTGGAATAGCTGCTGAACAAATTAGTGTGAAATTATATCCTCTGTCTGTCAGTGTGCTGCAGAGAGGACCAGCTGTTGCTTTCTTTAGAAAAATAAAAAAATTGGGTTTTACTTAAAACTCAGAGTGAGTAGACCATCCGGTCTCATCTCTTACTTGGCTTGTACAGATCTCTGAAGATCAAGTGATTCTGGAGAAGGATCAGACTTTCTTCTCCAGGCAATATCTGTGAATATTTCTCTTGGGGGTTGATGTTTCTGGAATATCTTGAAGTGTTCAAAAGCCTCTGAGAGTGCTTTTTATTAGCAAGCTCCTCCTTTTTCGCTATTCCATCTGTCCCACTATCCAGACAGATGTATTTTAGCAATGAAGTAGTGGTCTTCACTTGCTGTAATAAATCTCATAGATTGAAAAGTAGTTTTCCACCTGGTATGTACCTTTAACTTGCTAATGTTTGTTAGCATGGTGGCTGTTAAGAGTCTATGCTTGCAGAGAAGCATTTATCAGAGAACTGGCCAAATGTCTTGATAGCTGAACTTTTCTTTCTTGAAAGCCTTTGATATACTCAGGTCACATTTCCTTATGGCAAAAACATGTGAGAAATACTAGAACAACCATGTTAATAGTTAGCAGGCGATTGTATTTGGCTTTCTAGCACGTATATCTATGAAAGCAGCACACAACTTGCTGGAGTAGGTTGGCTGGGTTGCACTAGCTTGGCTTGCTGATGGTTGCATTCTGCAGAATTGACAGACAACATGATTTTGACAGACAGTGCTCTAGAATGAAGTTTGAAGCTAGGTTGGAATAGCCAGTGCAAGTGAAGCTAGATGTTTGGTTTCCAGTGGTGGCTAGCGGAAGAGAGTTGAGGAGGCACTGACAGAAAGGTTGTAGACCGGTCATCCACACTCAGCTGGTGCAGCATGATAATACCTTGTTAAAAAAAACCTGTTAAATACTCATAAACTTTAAATGGGCAGAAGTTTTAAGCTTTTATTTCTACTGTATTTTCAAGTACAAAATAGCTCTAGGTGATAAATGGCCATAGCATGACCATTTCTTTTATTTTTGTTCTTTGTTGCTAATTTTTTAGGTGAGCATGTTTGTTCCCGAGAAGTGATAGATCTGAGAGGAATATATCTGAGGGGATAGATTAAGGGAATATATTCAATGTGACAAGTGGTAGTGGTACATAGCACCTTGAAGCAGCAAGACAGCTGCTGCTGGATTGTATCTACTTCTAAAAGTCCATGAAAGGCTGCAACACGGTGCAGGCAGCAAATAGCTTGGCTGCTTGGGAGCTGCAGTCATGGCTTAATGGGCATATAAGCCTTCCACCTGTCATGCAGGGGAGACAACAGAAGATGATGTGACTTTGGAAGTTTTAAAGCAGAAAAGTTTTCCAGATGAGCAATATGACAGATATTTCTACATACTGATAATTATTAACATTGCAGTTAAATCTTTTGCAGTACAAGAATACAGATTAGTATTTGTGGGTATCTCTTGGAGATACTCTGAGCAAAAATAGTACAGCCAGGGCAACATCACGTGCTTAGGTGTAAGGACCTGATGTTTGCTGAAAGAATAAATAAGGAAGACACAATCTCTGTAGTTAACTTACTGCTTTTATCTTCTAGAATTAAGTTATTACATTCGTTTTCAGCTGTAGGGTACAGTGGGTAGTATGCACTCTTATAATTTTCAGGATTCGTTGTCTTTATGACTACAGTGGAAAAAAATTATGCTGCTTTGACTAAATGAACCTTTTTGTATAGCCTTTAGACTGGGTATACACTTGCTGAGTCTGAGGCAGATCACCTGTCCTTGATGTCTCAGTATATCACGTGTGGTTTCTTCATGTTTTTGGATGACTTTTGTAAGTTCAGATGGCAAACAAATTTTACTTTTGATACTTGAGATGAGTGAGCTCTCATTACAACTTCATCACTCTTAACTAGTTTGGTGGAATCTCAGCAAGAAATTACTGTTTTGCTTTTGGACCTTTTCAGAACTTGATACATTTTTATTGTTTTAATTCTGCTTGCTTATAAATTCCGTAATCTTAAATGCAGCTATAGTCTAAATAATTTTATGGTTTACTGCCCATTTTTGCAGAAGCAATGCATTCGTGATCCATCCTGCAGTTCCTCACCTTTCACTCCTGTTAATTCTTTTTAGATAATTTTGTGCTGTAAACACATTTGTGAAGATAATGGAGATGCCTCATTGTTTTTAGAAGGATCTAGCACATACAGTTATTTGAAAGATGTATAATTGCCCATCAGTAAAAGCTGGAGATGAATTTGCATGTCCTTCTCTTCTGCGTTTCTTGTGCTTAGCAGAATGCACAGTTTGTACATTTGTTATATGCCTCTGTTCCTTTTGAGACAATACTTATCTAGCCAAAAAGGAAGGTCTTTGATCCAAGTTGATGAGCTAAAGTCTGAGAAAATTTTGGTGTGACCTGTAGAAATGTACTTTTATCTTCCTTCTCTTGATATGATGATAAACTTCTGATGTTTTTTTCCTGTTCTTGTTTGTTTTTTGCGCTTTTTTTCCCCTTTTCCAGTGTTCTATTTAGGTGAGTGGTTTAATTTTTTGAGCCTTTTCTGTTCTTCTAAGAGTATTTGTTCATTGTTTTCAGAAAATCTAGACTTGGAGTGCTTTTCAAAGCTTTTGTCAAGTTCTATCATACATGAAGTTTATTTTGCATTTCCATGAAACCTTTTCATCCATGTGCAATAAACCCATTCTGTAAATAAGTAAGGTAACATTTGTTGCAGTTTTTATTTGCTGTATTTTGTTGTTGAGCTTGTTTGGCTTAAAAAGCAGAAGTAAACACTTGATATAATGTCATGTGATGGCTGGCCCTTTTTCTTGATTTTGTGCTTTTTTGCATAGTAGGAGTTCAAATCATTAATTTACAGTCTGCCTTCACTTTTAGGTCCTACATTGCCTCGACAAAACTCACAGCTTCCCTCTCAAGTACAAAACGGTCCATCACAAGAAGAATTGGAAATCCAGAGAAGGTACAGTGCTATAAATGACCAGCTGTTAAATTAAAGAACATAGTAACTCCTCATTAATAGGGTGAGAAATTAAATGTCAAGGACTTAAAATTACTCTCTTGCATTAGAGCAGTGTTTGTGTGCGTGCATTTGAGTAGAGCCACTTCCCTGTGTAAAAACTTTGATGGTAGCTAGATCCCTTGTTTGTGATCTCCACCCATTCAGACAATGCAATTGCTATTGGCCTGTCACAAAAGAGTTGGAGATCAGATGGGAAGCCTTGGAAGATTTCACTGCTGTCATTTCAACAAGACTAATTAATTTTCCAGTGTCTGTTTTGTCTTCAGTTTTTGACACACACTTACAAAGAAGAAAGCAGCAAACAAGGAAGGAAGTTTTAACCTTTAGAAATAGAGAATTAAATCATCATGAAGAATGACAGTTTTTTTTTTTTCTGAGCGTGGATGCACTAGATCAAAACATTGTATTGCAAAGCTTGTTTGCCATTATACTAGAAAGTCTCTTTGTGAGAGAACTAATAATTTTCTACTTTCCTTGTATAAATGTATGGAACCTTAAGTAGTTTGTTTCAGCTGTAGCAATACTGTTTTTTTCTGAGCTGCCCTCAAGTAGTCCATGTTCCTCTGACCAGTTGGCACTCCTCCTAGGTAAGCTGTTCCCTTCAGTCTGAAGCCACTGTACCCTGTCCCACGCCATATGGGATATTTTCCAGACTTGAAGCATTTTCAACATCTGTTTTTTTGGTTCCTTTCAGCAATTGCTACATTTCGATAATGTGCCCATGTTCTGTGAATAAACTTTCTAACTGCCACAATCCTGCTTTTGTTGCGTGCAAATATGGGTTAGTGCTGTAGGCTGAGTGTTTGGGGTAGGGGTATATGAAATGGCTAAGTCTTCTGGGGTAGTGATGTCAGACTGGGTTAAGTGAAAACAGCAAGACCTTGAGCTGTCTCAAGCATACTGCCTGTGGTGCAATCCTGGATTATTTTACCATCAAAATACTCCCAGGAGATTAGCTGTTCCCTTCCAGAAGGGATGTTGGGAGCAATTTAGGTCACATGCAGTACAGATGCAGGGAACAGGATCCTTGAATAAATAGAAGGTGGTCCAGATTAATGGTTTAAATGCATTTAATAGCTTTCAGTGGTAACTGGAAAAATATTTTAACATGTTGGATCTAATTGGCACTGAAGTTTCTTTCTATTTTGGTATTTTGCATTTAGTTTGTTTATGCAAAGGTGAGCAGAACCAGGTTGCTAATTTGTGAATAATTTGTATTCTAGATTTGGTAAACTGGCTGTATGTGTTGAACAAAATTTTGGCATCAAAATTGGTCATACTTTTCTGTCTCTCTTCTGCAGTGTGTTCTTGAATCTGAGCAAGGGTTGCTTTATCTGAAAGTCCTCTTGTTTAAAAACAAAGAGCAAGAAGTTCATTACAAATCTGCCTGTTTGATGTATTTACATGGAAGTCTGCTGTCACGATAAAGGTCTTTTATGTCACTTCTCTTGACAGACTTTTTAAAAGCTTTTTATTTTGATTTTTTTTTCTGTTCTACAGTAGTGGCTTTTAATATTTTTACTGCCCATCTGTTCCTTTAGAGGGCTGCATTAATTGAAATTTATGACGCTGAAATACTTTTCAGAGAAGCATTGTAGGTAGAAGTCTCTTCATGAAAAAGTTCTGCCCCATGTGAAGAGTTCTGCATGTCTCAACATTTTTTGTGCGTAAAGGACATGTTATCAGATGGTTTTCTTAAAGCTTCACTTTCTCATTGGATCAGTGTGCTTTACTTGTTTTCATATAATATAATATCCTCTTTGAAGTGTGGTCCTGGTTTTGATTTGGTTTTCCCCTAAAAATGGCGAGACAACTGGAATGAGTGTTTACTCATGTTGCTAGCCAGATTGTCTATGAAAAGACTGTTGCCATTGTGTCATTAAGCCTAAGGAGAATGTGTAATTTTGTTTAAATATTTCAGAAATGCTTCTCTGGTCTCTTTAGTACTGTAACTGCATGGTTATTATACAGTTCAATTAACTCTAGGATGGAACTTTTCTTCTGTAGTAACTATCTTTCAGCTTTCATACTGTAATAACAATAGTCTTACTACTGTAATATAGAGAGCAATAAATAGTTTGGAAGAAAAGGTTTAGGTATATATTACTTTTAATATATCTGCAAGTGACATTTCCAGTTGCAGTAAAGGGTAAAGGCAATGTGGGCAGAATTAAATTCTGTGGGGATAGTAAGACTACAGGGAATGCAAGAGAAGGAAATAAATGTTTCTGTGTAGGAGGGAACATGGGGTTTGTGATGGCTCAGTAGAAAGGCAAGCTTCACTAAGCCTATTGCTTGTGAAATGTGTGTCTTGTTGGGTGGGGATTTTGTTAAAAATGTGGCTTGATAACAGTTGTCTTTAAGTTCACTTTTGTAACCAGTGTTCAAGAATCTTTGGGAAATTGGGAACTGAAGAAAAAAATTAGATAGTTGCAAAGAAAAGTTGGTTCAAAGATTTATTTTTTTTTTCCCCCCCTCCATTTTAGAGAGGATTTTTCTGCCTTACATTTTGAGTGAAAGTGCTAAAGTAGTAGTAATTTTGCTGCAAAACTTGTTACTTGAATATTTGCATTATTTACTGTGCAGTGATCACAATCTGTAAAGCTGCCAGGACAGGACATGAAATCAAACCACTGTGGTTTTTATGAAGACAAGATGGCATGTTAGGTGGTCAGTGGAATAATTTTGTCTGGTGAATTGATAACTTTGTAACTATCTTTTAAGAAATGTTAACACATGGTATGTGCTTTCCCTGTCAGGGAGTGCTTGAAGATTACTGTAATTTTCATGTATTTGTATTAATTTAAGTACAGTAATAACAATAACAAGCTTTAAAACATTTCAGCTTCCATTTCTGACCTTCAAAACCAAAGGGGTATTTTGTTATATGGGTTCTTTTGTCAGAGTGCTAGTCAGACAATGTTTATAAATTCACGGATGGTTTGATCATGAGCCAACTTCAGTCGGCATACGTATTTGTTGATAAATTCAGAGTTACTTAATGTCAAACACTATTTTAAAATATAAGATTAGTTTATGGCATGCCTCTGTGTGCTACTTGTGCATGTAAATTTACCTTCTCTTCTAGCCATGATAAAAATATTGTCATGAATATGAGTCACTGAGTTGGTATCTAACTTGACACTTGGGAATTTAATGAGTTAATGTTTATAAATAACTTCAAAATCATCACAGCTTCATAAATAAAGAGAGCAGGAACACCAGAAACAGAGAAAGCATATAGATTGTAAGAACAATGAAGGTATACAAGCCCCCTGTTGTCCCTCAGGGGCGTAATGGACCAAAACTTGACCGACTTCTATCGTAAGTACTCAAAAATGTTAGAAGTTTGCAAAATGCAACAACAGAATGTTAGGAAGGGATTGTAATTAAATACTTTGTTTGCTAACACTTTTAGTTTATTTAATGGATTGAGATGATACTGTTGAAGGAAACTTGGTGTGCAACTGTGCTAGAAAGTAGTATTGATATGGTGTGGGTTTCATCTCTTTTGGAAGGCTTCTTAGTTGTAGGCAAAGCAAGTTCAGAGGCTGACAAGAGTAGCAGTTTATTATTTACTGATAGAGTTAAAGGAATGGGTTTTATTTTACAGATTAAAAGGTTTTGTTTTTGTTTTTTTTTTAGATTTTGCTAATGTTAACTTTTAACTATGGGAAAAGAATTTATTTTTTTTTCCCCCTGTAAAATAGTAGCTGTTACACAAATAATTTGTGAGCTGTTTTGAAAAACCTGTGAAATACTGAAAGAAAAATAAACTGCATCCCACAATTGAGTAGCAATGTAGCTATAATAATTTAAAGGCAGGAATATTTGCCCATCACTTTCTGTCCCTGGTAGCCTGGTTTCCACTGATTTCTCTCAGCTCATGACCATTCCCTGGTTATTAGCCAGATGACTGTTTTCATTTTTCCTTTGCTTTTGAAACTGTGCCATTTATCTAACAGCTTATTTTGAGGAAGTTGGATTTCTTTAAAGGCATATGGATTGATTGGGTTATAACTAAGCAAAGAGTTCTAATCTGAGAAAGCAATATGAGCGTGACACGGTAGTTGACTTCTTGGTTCAGGGTATAAAAGTGGTCAGTAGAATACTGTCATATGATTATATCTTGTGCTGTGTGTGTTACAAAATCTGTGTGAAATTTACATCCCAGAGACATGCTTTAAACTGAGTCAAAAGGGTTTTTTTAATGTCTAAGCTAATAGTCTCCAGCAGATCAAAGTTACAGTGTAAACTTTTCAACTTGAGCTTACTGAGACAGTTTCATGAGACAACCTGCAGCTCTTCAGATCTTTCCAGCCTCTGCCTTGCATAGTAAGATGGGACAAAAGGAGACAGAAGCAAAGAGACCCACCAGTTGGTGGTGTTTATCTAAAGACTTTTTTTTTTATCTTGCACTCAAAGTTTCTGGAAAACAAAGTTCTGGTATAATAGTGCCTTTTTGTTTGTTTTAGTGCCTCTCATTTTCTTGCCATTCACAGATTCTTCCCATTCACAGTGAAGTTTTCCTTAGTTCTGTCAAGTCTAGCTTTCAGAGACTTAATAACTGGCTTTATGGAGAGGTAGTGGGTGCTGTCTGGTTATACTACTGAATAGCTGTAGATGTTGGGTAACATTGACATGTTTAGCAGACTGAGAAGAGCACTCTTACATTAAGCAGCCTTTTGACTACATTGGCAAAATTGCTGCCATAATTGCTGCAATTGAATATGGATGTTACTTGAAGGATGGTTCTGCCAAGTATCTGAGTTAACACTTTTAAAAATGTTTCTTTGAAAGTCTTATCCTTCCTGCAAATTTTCAGTTCTGTGGGTTTTTTTCTGCTTAATGCAAAACATGAAATTTGGAATAGAAACTGTTCTACATTTTTCCCAATTTTTGGTTACTGTGGTTCCCTTTTATGAAATTAGTTCTGTCCTGACTGTCCTCACTAGAACATACCACTGAGTTGCCAATAAAAGTAGGGTTTTTTTCCCCTTCTACTGAGATTCTTGGTCTTTTTCTGAAATTTTATGTGCACAGATGACTTGCTGTGATCTGGCTTCTGCCAGAAAAGTTTAAGCATTCTGTTAGTTTACATAATATATTGAGAAGATCAAGGTGAGGAAAACTAAACTTGAAGAGGTTTGATCAAAGAGCATTAATAGATCCCTTTGTCTATTAGAATTCCTGTATCTAATAACCTTTAGGTTTAGTTGCCTCTTCCTGTCTTTATCGTGGTGGCTGGTTACTAATTTTTGCTTCACTAACAAAACCTAGTTCTTTCTCTTATTTCCTTATTTCTGACTACTATGGTTTGAGCTTATAAAATAAAAGCTTGTTCTTAGACCCTAAATCCTTTTTGATCAAGGAAATGAAAGCCTGTTAGTTTGACTTTGGTAATGTATAAAGCTTTAGAACTACTTCTGAAGAAACGAATAATTAACCAGATAAAACATAGCACAATAAACTGTACCCAGACAACATTTTCTTTTGAAAAAGCAGCAAGGCTGTTCATGTGGTTTTCCTGGGCTTTTTTAGTAAACCGTTTGACAGATACCAGGAGGGAATTTTTTACTTAAGGTGGAAGAAAGGAAGATGCTATGGAGGTGTGAGGAGGATAAGAACAGGCAGTTCCTCCTGTATCAATTGGACTGGGAACAGTCAAATTTTGTTTGGCGTTTTGTTGAACAAAGCAAGGTTTCCTTGCCAGTGATGTGAGCTGAGACACAAAATACAAAGAACAGGATGAGCTGAATGATGTTGCAGATTTTGATGATCCAAATGGAATGAGAAATAATACATAGCAGATGCCTTGCTTTTAGACATTTTTAGAGCCAAAAACCTGCCAACGTGTAGACCAAATAGTAGTGTTGGGGACATCTTAATAGTAGTGTATGGGGAAAATCACTGTGACAATGGAACTGTTACATGCAGTGGGGATTAATCAGAGGAAAGCTGCTCAAACATTGGAAATATAGATATACATAAAGTCATTATAGGTATGGTTTTCAAAATCATGACACATAGCCAATTAACACTTATATAATTTTGCTTTAAATTAGGTGTAAAATTTTCTTTTTTTTAATTACGTAATTTGAAACAGTCTCACCTTTCACTACTGTTTAAAGACCTAGAGGTCCACCACTTCAAAAACTGTAGCTGTCAGTTCCAGAGTGCATATATAAAGTCACTTCAAAAATCTCTTGCCTTTGAACAATCAAAATTTGCAGGTCTTCTAAGTTTCCTGTTCATTTTATCAAGTTCATAGAATCATAGAATCCTTTAGGTTGGAAGGGACCTCCAAGATCATCAAGTCCAACCATTGAGCCGTTAGGGCTCTAAAGTCCTCTGCTAAAACAGATCAGAATCTGTCAGGGTTGGAAGGGACCACAAGGATCCCCCAGTTCCAACCCCTCTGCCATGAGCAGAGACACCTCCCACTAGATCAGGCTGCCCAGAGCCTCATCCAGCCTGGCCTTAAAGACCCCCGGGGAGGGGCCCTCAACCCCCCCCCGGGGCAACCCATTCCAGGGTCTCACCACTCTCATGGTGAAGAACTTCTTCCTCACATCCAGCCTGTATCTGCCCACTTCCAGCTTTGCTCCATTACCCTCTAGTTCTGTTGTTACTCGATATCCTAAAAAGTCCCTCCCCAGCTTTCTTGTAGGCCCCCCTAAGATACTGGAAGGCCACAATAAGGTCACCTGGGAGCCTTCTCTTCTCCAGACTGAACAGCCCCAACTCTCTCAGTCTGTCCTCATAGGAGAGCTGCTCCAGCCCTCGGATCATTCTCGTGGCCCTTCTCTGGACGCGCTCCAGCAGGTCCACATCCCTCTTGTAATGGGGGCTCCACAGGCTCTTGTCTGGGTTTCTCTGAAACAATGTGCAGTACACTCAGGTAGCTGTTCAGACTGTCTAGCACTTGAAAACCAAAAAAGCTAACTTGGTAAGAGTTTTAGTGAGCGCATAGCAAGAGTTCAGTTTAGATGAGTTCATGCAACTGAGCGAGCTTAGGCGGATGCCAAGAGGTTGCTTCTGCTGAGGTTATGTATTAGTGCTTCAGGTGTACTTCCAATTCATTAAGACTGTCTCAGAGGAGGCTGCCTGTGTTTTATGAAAACTTGCAATCTGTATTGACATGATTTAGACTACTTTTTCTCTTTGTAAATGAAGCATGAAATTTGGGGGGTGGTGTGTATTCGTTCCGTGGTACATAAGCATTAGTTTGTAGGCCTTGAGAAGTGTATTGAGTAGGTTTACGCGACCATACAGGAGAGTGAGCTCTGTAATAAATGCTGAGTTTTGGAATGATGATTAAGTATTTAATATTAAACACAGAAGAGCAAGTTTAATACTGGTATTGTTTTTTATTATTCAGATATGTTTCTTCAAATTTGAAAGGCTATAGCAGACACACCTTTCAGAACTTGTGCAGATGACGATAGCTGATAGTTTGAGTTCTGATAGCTTAATCCTCTAAGGTCAAAATAATCAATATGTTAAAGCACTATTTTTTTTCTATGAACAGTTTTGACAATGATAAAGTTGACTGTATCTAGTTAAATTGATGTCCCCAGAGTGCATGCAGTTCCTTGCAGTCACGAGGTAGCTGCTCATCTGTAGAAGACAACACGCCTCAGATGGAGCTGAGGTCACCCTGCATCTTGTGCTGGCACCTCCAGTTCAGCTACTCATTGTGTAGCCTGTTTGCAGCCAGCTGCTCTATTTGTTGCCGTGACTCAGTGGTGGGAGGAGAGCCATCATGTGAGATGTATTCTAGTAAGTAGTGACTGTTGGATTAGATAATGCTATCTATGCCCACATGCTGGGGCTTTCAGCATTTTAGAATCAAACTTCAAACATTACTGTCTTGTTTATTGCTCCATAGTTTGAGGCAGAGTTAGAAGAGCAAGAGTTTAGAGCAGGCCTGAAAGACTAGGCACACTGAGACTCCAGGACTGGAATACTACAGACATTTCCTTACAATGCTAGTCATTGCAATACTGCTTTTAATATAGGTGAATGTATTTTAATGGTTAAATGTATTTTAATATTTAATTAGTAAATGTTAGCTTAATGGCCAGATCAACAGCACAATTTGGACAACTTTGTTGGTTTGGATTGATGAGTCCAGGTTTAATTATAGTTGATAGTTGAATTTACCTTTAGAACTTTGACATAGTAGCATTATTCCTAGATTTATTGTTTATGTCAGGTTATAAAACTTAATTTTTTTTTTTAATTAGTGAAGCACAGAATGGAAGATGCATACATTGTTTAATACTTTTGCGTAATCACACTTGGTTTCCTATATAGAAGGTCTTAATAGGAACTTTCATAATAGTTATTGAAGTAATATGTTCTGCACTGTTTTAAGCTAGCAGTAGTCTAGCAACCTTCACGTTGACTTTGGGTATCATCCCTGTGTCTATCTTTTACCATGAAACATTTGTTAGTTTTAGAATAGGTAACACAGCACAAGCAAAACTATTTTTCAAAACAAAGGAAAAAAAAGTGTGGGACACAGACCTGAAACCTGAAAATATCCTCTGAAGAGAATCCAGTTTATGATTTTTTTTTTTTTTTTAATTCCACATTATTATTTTAGTGGCTCAATTGATGGCTTTTTTGTCCTCTTTAAATACACTCAAGAATCTTAGTAGTGATATTTTTTTCCCCCCATCCTTGTTGTTTTATCTTTAAGCAGACAAAACAGGGCTAGTATTATTATTGATCTGAGTGATTTGATGCCCTGCTTTGACACCAAGTTTTTGAGCCAAGAAAGAATGGAATACAAAATTAGTGTGTTCATAAAGGATGACTAACAGCTGTCAGATACTATGTATTATCTGCCTGCAGCTGACCTCTTCCCTCAGTGCAGCAATTAGTTCAGTCACATCTTCTCCTGAGGGTATTTTATTTTCTGCAGGCTTTGTCTTGGATCTTTTTCTACAGTGAGTTTTAAAATTAAATCCTTCAAATCAGTTTCTGTTAATCTTGGGAATGTCTATCAGCTCAGTGCCTGCTGAATTTGGATATGATACAAAGATGCTTTTGTCTGTACCGTTTATGGAAATACCTCTCGTTTTAATATATCTGGCTTTGTGACAAGAAGCCTTCCATGTTCGTGGCTAATTTCTGTTATTCAGGTTGATATGTGGTCTTTGTGGTGCAGTTTCCTGTCATCTTATTAGGAAAAAATTTAATGACTTGGATCTCACATTGAAAAGCAAAGCAAGCTGGTGCTAGGGTCCTGAAGACTTATGTGCATGTAGAGAAACTTCCCCTTGAGGAAACAAGGTGACCTTCCAGAGCAGACAGCTATGAGTTTTCACAAACTCTTTTAGCAATGGATTTGTTACTTGCAGGTTTTTTTCTCTTGATGTCTTGGTGCCCTTGGGACAGCAGCTCTGTTTTTGAACACAATGAGAGTCGCTTAATGTTGAGGCATACTTTCTCTGGTGGAAGATCAGTCTTTCCACAGACACTTGCAGTAGCTCTTCTGCAGATAACCAAAATACAGGTTTAAATGTGAAAAGTGTTCTAGAAAAGAACACGTTCTCTCTGGCTACTAAGTCTGCTCTGACACAGAATATTGTTTCACCAGTAAACACTGAAGTTTCTTAATCTACTTGGGAACTTTGTCTTCCCTTCAACCCATAGTAATGACCATATTTTAAGAGAACTGATTGAGGCTTCAATTCTTTGATTGACTATTCTGAAGGCTTTAGCAAAAGGACCAGAGGATCTGTCAGGCATTCACCTCCAAGAGCAGGATCTAAAATAATCACCTATTCTCCATGGCACACACCCACTCCCCTACCCCCAACCCAAACCCCAAATCAACAAACCAACCAGATCTCAAGGCAATGGACAGTATTAATTTGGGATAGCTTCCTAGTTGATCATCACACACACTAATTGTGGAATGTAGTGATGTTACTTGCTAAAGGCATAATAGAAAGTCATCTTGGTGCACATGTAGTACTGGTTCATTTCACATAACATCAGGAGACGAGACAATAACACCTCTTGATAGTTATTCCCTTTATGATCTGATTCAGAACAAACTAAGAAGGGTTTGAGTGTAACTGGGTAAATTAACTGCAATTCTGCTTTGCAGTTGTCATGTGGAAGATATTACCTAAGCACTTTCACCATCATGGAATGTGGTGGGTTTTTTGGTTTTGGTTTTTTTTTTTCAGCAGGGATGCAGCAGTGTGTACTTAACCCGTGCTCATTGCATTCTTCTCCTTGTGTTATTTCAAGAATGTAGTCATGTTCCTGATTCTTGCCTGCCCAAAGAACTGCAGGATTAATGCTGATTGTTAGACATTGCAGGTCAGCATTGTAAATATGATTCTTTCTTCATCCTCTGACAACACCTCATACCTCCTTAATGGACAAAAGTATAAGGGCAAGATGGGAAATAAGATTGCAACAGCTTTTAAAGTTAAAAAAAGCTAATTTAAAAACAACATCACAAAAAAAGTAAGATATTATCCCCCGCACTATCCCAAACCCTCAAAAGTGGTTTCCTAAGATGCTTTTGGCATGAAACTAACTAAAATCCTAAAAGAAAGTTTCATGAATAGGATATGTGGTAAAAGCTGGCAGCTGTTCTGAAATTCTGAAGCTGACTCTGAATCTAGCCTCACGTGTAACAGAACCTTGCATCTGACTGTCCTGTGCAACTTTATAGCAGCCTCGGCTATTCAATGCAGATTAGCTCCTAGGCTATAGTGATTCACACTCTTGAAACAATTAGAATGACTTTGTTTTAGCATAGTGAGCTTTACTCTATAGTTAGCTTCGTGGGACATTTTAAGTACCTCTTTAGCTTTTTAAAAAGTTGCCTGGGTAGCTAGATAGTGTGCTTTCTAAGGGTGAAGGATTTTCACATTTTCATAACATTATTGAACATTCTTGTGCTTTAGAACTACCAAATTCTTGACACTCCAGAAATGTTTTAAGTGATGTATTAATGATTCTTAATCTACTAATGCTTTTGCATAATGTAATTTTGATCTCTGAGAAAATTTTTAAACAAAATAACATTATCTAATGCAAACTAAACAAAACCAATGCAAACAAATTTACCCTTTTTTTAATACACAAAATGAATTCTTAAACTGCAGCTGTAACACTTGTTAAGCTGTAGTCCTTTCTTAAGTTACAAAATTCATCCTTGCTCGTGAGGTTGTGTTAAAGCAGCTTGATTGCATTAGTGGCGTACTCCTCTTTTGACCTGTGCCACTTTGGACTTTCTATTTGAAATGTTAATTAAAATTGTTAAAATGACTGAAAAAATGTAATGGGTTATGTGTAGTTTTTGGATTTTTTTTTCCTTGTTGATGGAGGGATGCTTCAATATTAATGAGAATAAACTTTATTCTCAATGATGGTGTATTTCATCTCACTTATTTTTTAATACAAAATAAGAAATATTTGCAAGGTATTTTGCTGCCCTCTGCGGGTAGATCATATGTATGGTAAGTGAAGTGCTTAATGTGTTCATAGTTTTTATTTGTACATTAAAAAAAAAATAAATTGCTTTAATTCCTTTATTTTCTGAACAAATGGAAAACGAGGATTCTTTTACAAAAAATAAAATGTTCATTCCAGGACCACTCAATATTTACTTAATAATGAGAACTGTTTTATTCAGGCCCTGTGTAGATGAAAGTGGTTAACTCACTGCCTTTTATCTATATCTTAGACAGCCAATACAGTTTGAGCGCTGATTGCTGACTGTAATATTTTTTTGCTCCAGATTAAGTTTAAAGCCTATAAACACCTAGGTACATTTTTCTTATAACACATGGACATTATATACAGTATAGATGTATATACAGTCTTGTTGGCCATGTCTTGCTCCTCCCCTTACATGGTACATGTGTACACACGCATGTGGACATAACCCTCTCAATAGTTAGAAAAACTTTAAGTAAAACCTTACCTAAGTAACCACCCTTCTGGGCCAGGGTAAACACCTTGAATACTTCCCCCCTGCTACTCTACAATTTTCTGGGTATTTCTGGTTCAGTATCTTCTTGTGCATGATGCAGTTTGCTTTCTAAATGGCCTTTTTTTTTTTTTTTTTTTTTTTCTTCTGTGGGCTTTTTCCTACTCTTTCTTTGAATCACTCTGGCAAGGAGTTCCTCAGCCAGTCTTCCTGATTGGTGCTCACTCCTTTTTAATTTTTTTTTTTTTTTTTTTTTTTTTTTTTCTTCTTTTTTTTTTTTTTTTTTTTAGCTTTGCCATTATTAGTTGCATTGAGTCTTTCCTCCCAACTGTTGTGTTAGGATGTACTCATAACTTAGGATTCTGTAGACTTCCAGTTGTCTTTTCCTGAATGCAGAATTCTGGCTTCTTTAGCTATTTTTTTTTTGAGTGGAAACTGGTACATTTGATTGTAGTGTTGGTGCTCTTTGAATGTTTTCAGTTCTGCTGTTTTCCCTCCTGTGAAGCAAGATGATGGTATTTTCTATACTGTTCTGTAATCCTTTCCCTAACCTATAGCATCTGATTTATGTTTTTGGACAGAACATGTCAATGAATGGATGTTATTGTAAAACTGTCTGTTATAATGCTAATATCTCACTTCTGAGTCGGTGATCAACTCATAGTCCAGCATTTTATATATTAAGTTAGCAGATTTCCCCTCTCTTCCCTGCACTATTTGAATTATATCTAAGTTGATGTTTTTTGTTGTTGGTTTTTGTTTGTTTGTTTCGTTGTTTTTGTTTTTTTTTTTCCCAATTTAATTGCCCAGTTACTTGGAATTAGAAGATCCATCAGTACTTCTTCATAACCGGCCATGATCCTTGCTGTCTTAAATAACAATATTAAGGATCTTAATCAAGAGCACCTCACTATTTCTTTTCCGTATTGCATATGGAAAATATGGAATGACACGATACTTATTGTATGGCTTACTGCGGAACTGCCTTGGTGACGCTGCTCTGATGTGAGAAGTGACCTATATTGAGGTTCTGTTTCTGTAAAGAAATTAATAACTTCAGAAAAAGAAAATTTAAATACATAAAAACTCAATATTATTTAAGTAACAATTTTTTTTAAAAAATTGAGTCAAGCAGCTGCTTGATGTATTATTAAACCAAATTAATTGATACCTTCTAGTTCTATAAACTAAATGTTACATGGAATGTTTATAACCTCAATTGCCTTATCTACGTTTTAGTTGTAGGAGTAATGGTGTGTAGTTTTCCAGGTAGATTATGCTAGTTCCTGGCAAGTAAATGAAAAAGAATGAACAAAATTAACAAAGCTACTTTAGAATCTAAATCTTGACTCCTGCTCTGAATAGGCTTTATAGCTAAAAACACACATACATCCACCCTCCTTTATAAAATAGAGCCTGAGATGACCAAGCTGAAGTTAACTATGATGAAAATGCTGCTTTCCTCTAAGAAGAGATTTTATGTGAGTGATAAAGAGCATATAGTAGAACTAGTTTTGTACAATAAAGAGCAAGCAAAAAAGTAATGATAAATATTTTTAATACCTCTTTTTGAGCTTAAGTTTGTGGTTTATGTTGTATTCTCTTGATATTGTATTCTTGATTCTCTTGTAGAAGTCCTCTAATGGTTCCAGATATGTATCAGTCAATTACCAGATATTTTGATGGACTTTGGAGGCTAAAAAATCAAGCATTTAACAGGCTGAACTGCAGCCCTAATTTATTAGTTACTGGTGTTCCAACTTTGTTATATGGGAGAGCAGGAGCTGAGGGAAGAACTGACAGGAGCAGAACTGTTTTGCTGCTTCTGAGGATCTTGAGTAACAAGTTCAGTAGGGAAAAGTTTTGTTGTACATAACTGGAACTTCATTGCTTATAGCAATTATAAAATTTCAATATTTATCAGAATTTTTTGTTTATAAAGAAAAAAACATTGGTTAGAAAGAGGACAGACTTCAATAGTGACAGTGTAGGGGCTGGGGTTTCCAGTAATGCCACTATTTTCTGGGCATGAATAGGAATGAAATAGCTGAAGTTCCCTTCATTTTATAGAAAAAAACACATTGAGTTGCTTGAGGCGTCAAACTTTAATTGTAAACTTTGGTTTACAATTAAAAGCTGGCTGTGGTTTGTATTGATTGAGAAGCTGTCTTCATTTGTATCTGAAGCATGCCAGGAAAATATGCAAGTGCTTTATAAACAATTTTTTCTTTGTAAATGTAATGATTTTTTTTTTTAGTAAGAATTTAGAGTGTGATAACTAACAGCATTTTTGCTGATATGTACTGACAGCAACATACTGGTTACAACTTTGAGGAATATGCCTGATTTTTGTTTTAGTTGTCATTTTCCCCCAAGAGACAAAAAAGCTTTGAAAATGAAAATGCTATATTTTAGTCTACTGGAAACATGTATCTTTTTAATATAATTAAAACAAACAAACAAAAAAAAACCCATACACAAAGAAAATATAAAACAAGTTGAGGAAAGAAAGTTAGTGTCATTTACCACTTGTCCCACTATTTTTTTTGCAGGAAAGTCCATCCTTTAAGCCAGCCTAGTGGCTTTGGCAACAAATCTTGCATGATTCCTTCTTATGCTTAGAAAGTTCTTTCTGTTTCCTCTTCTTGGCTTTTACTTGTTTTCTCTTCTCTATATCTTCCTCCTCTCTAGTTTCCTTTGCAGGGACTCCCATGAGCTAAAACCCCTGCCACCTCCCTGCAGTGTTTCCTTGGCTGCTGCACCCTGGATTTTTTTCTGACCATGTTCAGTTTTCTGCCACCTTAAGGGTATTCTTGTCTTGATGCTGGTAAAGTTGTATATGCATGTAGTGTTATGCAAGTGAAAGGGGACATGTGTACATTTTGATACTTCTGTAAAATCTGGATGAATACTAGCTGGCTACTCTATCTAAAAAAAAAAAAGTATGTTTGGGAGTGGTTTTTTTTGGTGAGGATTTGTGTTACTCCTGTTTCACTGTACCTTTATTCACTGTTTGAGTATAAAATACCATGCAAAGAACAAATGTAACTCCACACCTCAAACTGGGAAGATTGTATCAGAAAGCTGCTGCTTATAATTTACTGTTCTTACCTCTAGAAAGCTGTCTCTCAGAATATTAAATTAGTTAAGAGCAAATTCCATATATGATTCTTTCTACTGTGAGCGTAATAAAACTATTGTCCAGCTCAGGAAAAAATGATATATAGCATTAAGAATTTTATGTAGGTAAAAATACTTTTTGCTTTTGTTCTTGCTGGTGCAAAGATTTTTTTTAAAATTATTTTTCTCTTCTTGCATTCTAGCAGCTGCTTGATGTTTTTGGTTTTCACTTTGCAGCTTAGTCTTTTTCCGTTTTTCCACAATTGTAGACAGTTGCAAGAGCAACAGAGGCAGAAGGAGCTGGAACGGGAGAGGCTGGATCGTGAACGAATGGAACGGGAGAGGCTGGAAAGAGAGAGGCTAGAAAGAGAAAGACTTGAAAGAGAGCGCCTGGAACAGGAGCAGCTGGAGAGAGAACGGCAAGAGAGGGAACGGCAGGAGCGCCTAGAAAGGGAGAGACAAGAGAAGGAGAGGCAGGATCGAGAAAGACTCGAGCGACTGGAACGGGAAAGACAAGAGAGAGAACGGCAAGAGCAGTTGGAAAGGGAACAATTGGAATGGGAAAGAGAGAGAAGAATTTCAAATGCTGGTAAGAATTTCAAAGCCAAAGGTATTCAAGTACCGGACCACTTTTTATGTGTTTGGGTGATGGAGGGGGAGAGAACCAACAGAGGGCAGTGAGTACAGCTGTGTAACAACAGTCGGTATTTCAGGGTTCTATTTGCTGGAGTTGCTTCATTTTTAATGGAAAGAAGTCCAAGAGCTTTGACCTTTCTGGTATCATCTTCCATTGACTCTGAAATAAATTGTTTTGCGCTATTTGCTCACTCCATTGCCAATACTCTCTGGTTGCTTGAAGAACTTGAATCACATTGGGCATCTCCAACATTGGTTGAAGTGTGATGTCCTAAAAACTAAACATATCAGGTTGAGTGCGTTAATGTAGAAGGTCTGTACCTATATATGGCAAAGTGTTAGTGAGAGAAAAGCCTTTCAGTATGAAGTCTTGCTTGATTTATCATTGTAGTAACATTTCAGTGAAATGTGTTGTATGTATTTATAGGTAAGATAATGCACTGCCTGCAGAAATGAATCCAGTGATAACTGAAAGCTTTCTTATTTTGGTAATATAACGGAACATGAGTCAAGCACTTGATTGTTCTTTAGTAACAAACTCAATTTACGTAAGAAGTTAGCTCATGGTGAAAGTCCATGAATACTGCGCAAGAGCTATTAATTTTAGAGGGGAGGATATTACTGGTAGTTTTATTCCCAGTACTTTCTAGTTTATGATGGAGCTTTTTCTGGGGAAGAAAAAGTTGATATTTGCTGCCTATAGCATGAGTTTGTTAGTGGAGTTGTAACAAATGTTAAGATCACTACACTTGCTTGCAGTTTGCAACCAAACAAGAAGATAAAAGCTGATAAAAGTCTGGTTAATCAACCCTATATCTAATCTGTCTCACAGCTGGGGGTTGAGAAAACGTACTCTAGAACGTACTTGTAAATTCAAATGTTGGCACAAAAATAGTTGGTAAAAATTACAAGCAGCTGTTGATAATATGTAAAACTTTCCTAACAGTGTTTTCACTTGTGCCTAATCCTCTGGTACTAACTGTAGTCTACATTTATGCATTTTGTTTGAATGCTGGTTTTGTTGCTTCATTAGCTCCCTTTTTCTCTTTCTCCTTTTTTTATCCTGCCTTTGCTGCTGCTTTCCATCTTCTGTCCAGCTCCATCTTTCGACAACTCCCCGTATAGCACTCCACTTCCTGAATACTCCAGTTGCCAGCCTCCTTCAGCACCTCCTCCATCATATGCAAAAGCAGTCTCAGCACCAATGTCAGAGGCCGCACCGGAGTACGCTGTAGTGACTTCTGCGCCACCGACTTCCACTCCCCCTACACCGCCTCTAAGGCACTCTGCATCACGTTTTGCTACTTCTTTAGGCTCGGCTTTCCACCCCGTTCTCCCCCATTATGCTACAGTTCCTCGACCACTGAACAAAAGTTCTCGGCCCCCTTCTCCTGTCAATGCCCCGGCGACTCTGCCTCCAAATACAAAGCCTGTTGCCTGGTCTGCGCCCAGTTTTGCCCCCCTTCCCCCGTCTCCTCCAGTAATGATAAGCAGCCCGCCAGGCAAAGCTACTGGTCCGAGACCTGTCCTCCCAGTGTCGGCTTCTAATCCAGTGACCCAAATGTCTACGTCTCCCACGGCTCCTAACGGGCTTCCTGAAAACATGGCTTATCCAGTTCCTTCACCTTCTACCTCAGGTCCAACTCCGCCTCCGCCACCTCCTCCTCCCCCGCTGCCTTCCTTTCCGCCTCTGTCACTCTCTGGACCTCAAGCTTCTCCTTCTCCCAACTCCCCGAATGCCTCGACTCCCTCATCCAAGCCTAGTGTTCTCCCTTCTCCCTCTGCAGCTACCCCTGCCTCTGTTGAGAACTCTCTAAACTCTGTGCTGGGAGACTCCTCTGCTTCTGAGCCAGTCTTGCAGGCAGCCTCTCAGCCGGTTGAACCTACGACCCAGCAGGGTAAGGCTTTCTGTTATTGCTACTAATGCACTAATCAGGAATGCACTTGAAACCGATTGGTACCGAAGCCCGTAACTGTCCCAGAGAATTCGTACAATGCTTCCAAAGATGCAGTGATCTTAATACCACAACGAAATACCCTTGGGAAAACTGGGGTAAGGGAAACGTCAAAGCTTTGTGGATAAGAGCTGGTGTGCCATGGCCTCTCTTAAGTAAAATTCTTATTTCATAAGCTCTCAGCTGTTAGGAGCTTTTTGAATACTTGCTTGGTAAATCTTGCACTGTTAGTTTATTTGGAATATGGTGTTAATAGGCAGCATCGTTAATTTCCTAATGGCAGCCAACATGGAAGAACATACATGTGGCTTTGGACATGTGAATGACCTTAAGCGAGGAATAATCTGAACCACTTGGATGCTCTATGTAGTTTCAAATTTAGAAAGTCTTATGTAACGCCTACAGGATTTCTTTCTGTACAGAATTTCTGGTTGTATTTTGGTATATGGCTGTATACATGCATATGTATATTTATAAAGACATGTTTTCTTGTGGTATTCTACTAGCGTAGCTTATAAAGACCTAAGAAAAACAGTTTGGTTAAGCAGGTGACAGTCTTAATGGTCACTCTACCATTATGACAGAGATGTGTTTTATGTGGATATAAACGTCTTTGCTAACCTGAATCCTGCTTTTACGTTGACTTAGTAGATTATGATCTTTGTATGTAAGTCTGCAGTACCTCAGCTAAAGGTATGTGCAGAGGGGCTCCTGGGGGATGAACAGACTGTGGCTTCATCACCCACAAGCCATGCAGAGCAGACCCTGTTTATACCATCTTGTCTTAAATGAAGGTGTGAGCTACTCTGGGATGGAGTAGAAATAAGGTAAATGACCTCACTTGTCTGGAATAAAAGTGTGCACTTGGATGGTGGGTGATGCTAAGAGAGTTTAAAAGGCTTTTAAATTTACACAGTGGCTATCAGTGTAGGAAACCAGGAAGACTTGTGTGTGACATCTTTGCCTGTAAAGGTTGCCTAAGGTAGTTGTGCAGCATTTTTGGTAACTTAGGGCATTTTGGGCAAGGTCAGGTCGAGGATGTGTAGAGCTGGTTTTTTTTAGTCACAATTTCTTAAACTGTTCCTATAATAATAACAGCAATCATCAGAATATTCTCTCCTCAAAACACATTTTGTATTACATATCAATGTGAATTTGAAGGAATCATAGATAAAAAATAGAAGAGCTTGATCCCATCAGCTTAAATATGTCAGTCTTTTAACTCACTAATTAGTGTTTGTATTAAATTATTAAAGTTGATTCTTGGAACGTTTCTTAGAGGGAAGGTTTTTTTATACAGGTTGGAACTTAGCGTTGGAACTCAAAACAGTTCAAGGGTTCAGATGTTTGGGTGGTGTGTTAGTTAAATGGTTGTTAGTACAATGGAAAGTCACTGTTCAGCACCATTTGAACACACAGTATTGTTCTTACATGCTATGATGCTCCTGCCTTTCTCAGTGCAAGGTTTTTGGTTGCAGCACAGAGCCTGACTGGAGGTGTTTTGTACGCAAATGTCTCTGAAACTGTCTGATCTCTCATAGCATGCTATGTAATACTCTTAGAGCATTTAATAGGAATGCTTCTCTCCTGCTGGAACTTGGAGTTTTTTCTTGCCTATAAAGAGGACCCTTACCAGTAGTAATGTCTCATATGCTGAACAAAACAACCATAATTTCAATGGAAATAAGATTTTTCTTTTCTAAATCCTTAATATAGTGTATTTGTTTTGTCTTCGATACTAGGTGTTGTCCCAGGACCACCTGCGCCTCCTCCCCCGCCCCCCCTGCCCCCTGGCCCAGCTCAGTCTTCAGTAGCAGCCCCACCTCCTCCTGGCCCACCA
>NW_008618606.1:0-1209 GCF_000691845.1 Merops nubicus | reverse complement strand
CGCGTGTGCTGCAGGGAGACAGCAGATCTCCCTGTGAGTTGTGTCTACCAGACATACGGGACCTTCTGTTCCCTTCAGAACAGAGTCACCTCTAACAATTACCCTATGCTGCTCCTTTTCTCTGTGTGGTGGTGGTAGATGGAAGGGGCTTTACTGTGCAACCATCTTCAGTACAGTTAGATCTTTGTCCTTATCATTAGGGGGTTCTACCTCAGGTAAGGCCTCATACCTATTACTTAAAGGCACCTGGCGGGGGAGGACTCTGCCTGCTGCCCCTTCCATGCACTTTTTTCCATTCATTTTCCTCAATCAAGCTACTGCCACTGGCCTGCCAGGGTTTGAAAACAGGAGATCTCGGATTGTGGGGGCTCTGTGCTGCCTGTTCCTTTTTTTTTTTTGGAAAGGGAGGGAAAAGGGGGAAGAGGAAGTAGAAGGGGAGAAAGAGAAAGAGGAAGAGAGATCACCACTGCTGCGAGTCTCAGATCTGTTGTTCTGAGACTTGGGTGTGGGAGCAGCCGTGCCGGGTCCAGCGGGGGTGGCTGATCCGATTCCAGTCCCTGATCCAGTTCCGTCCACTCCTGACTCCGTCCAGCTCCTGGGTCCCATTTTTATACTGCTGCTGCTGCCGTGTCAACCCCACATGACCCCCTCCCCCGGCGATCTGGGAGCACTGGGGACACTGAGGCCAGGGTCACTGGTTGTGGTGGTCATAGTGGTGCCCCGTGTGTCAGCTATACCGCTCATTCTGGTGCCATTTTTGCTGCCTGTAGTCGTCGTACTGGTGCCCCTGGCATCAGCTTTACTGGTCATACTGGTGCCGTTTGTGCTGCCTGTACTGGTGATACTGGTCCCCTTGGCATCAGCTGTGCTGTTCATACTGGTGCCTATGATGCTGCCTCCCAGTACTGGTTATACTGGTGCACCCGGCCAATCATGTATTAGCTTTAGGCACGTGGAATACCAATCATAACAATTTATGTCACATGAAACAACAAGGCTTCAAAGGGGCAGTTTTGGGGGTGCCTGGGGTGGTGTTATGTTGGAGGGGGTGAATGAGGGAGTGGGTGTTATGTTGGGGGGAGTTGGGGTCTCTAAGTGGGGTTTTGAGGGGTTCCGGGGGAGTGGAGGGGGGTGGGTGGTGGTCTGAGGTGTCTGGGGAAGTTTAGGGGAAGCGTAGGGGGAGTTTCCAGGGAGGTGGGGGTAGTTGTG
>NW_008618605.1:0-5506 GCF_000691845.1 Merops nubicus | reverse complement strand
TGCCCATGAGGCAGCGCCTCTCCGGGAAACCCGGGCTGGAGGAAGAAACCTCTCATTGGCCAAGAATCGTCCCAGATTTTATGTCACCCGCAGAGAGTACATGACAGCTTTATTAATGCCAAGCATTTTGAGCCTGATTCACTACCACATCAGCTTCGTGCCGAGGCAGCCCCACGAGATGGTAAATCAACAGCCGGATGAAGCGTATCCGGCTCTCCAGCTGCCCAGAATGTGGGGTCTGTGCCCTGAACCTTTTAGGGGTTCTTTATTACTGAGCACGTCTCACAGTGAATTTCAGGTAAACAGCATCTCTGCTGGGGCTGACTTTCTGGCATTAAGCTGAGATGTGGCCCTTAGCTTTGAAATTGGAATTAATTAAATAGTTTCCTTTCTAGGAGGTAGAAATTATATTTCTGCTAAATATTTCTTTACTGAGAGGGACTATATGGCTCAACTGTAAGCTCTTTTTCCTGGTCGAAGCCATCAGAACTTTTTTTTAAGTGGAAATTTTATGTTAACTGGGTTCTAGAGCAACCCACAGGTTTATTTAGTAGCACCCTTTTTGCATAAGCACAACTTTATACAGGCACATACAAAAGAGTCTGCATGCAAATTGGTTTTGCATTTGATGACTTGTATGGACAGAAAGAAAATATCGTACGCAAACAGCATCTGTGTGCTCAAATTAAGAATTTGTCACTGCTTCCATTCAAATTCTTAAGGATGAAAACATTTTGCAAATGAAAAGAGAAGGAGAGATCTGAATCCCTTTACAAACTCACTACATTTTTTCTTTAGAAAGTGTTCACAGCTTAACCCTTGGCATTCCAAATTTTTGCAATTTAGGTGCCAGATGAAAATAATCACATGATTTTAAGAGAAAAACATTTAAAAACAAACCAAAACAAAACCCACCCAAAATCCCAGCAACAATAAAAACAGTATCAGATACACATTTTTGCATAGACAGGTATATAGATACAGTGGAATTTGTTTCAGCTAGGATAAGATGATCCATGTATTTGATGACCACTTATAACCACCTTTCTTAGCATAAAACAGCTCAAAGGCTTTGCCTCTTAGCAAGTGCCAAAATTAAGTTACAACTTATTTATCAAAGCTTGTTGCCTATCTTATAAAAATTTACCTAAAACCAGAGCTCTCAGTATCTTTTCTCCTGTAGCTTTAAAAAAAAAAAAGAAACACCACCCTCAGAATGCTACATAGTAATAGAAATAGAGACTATCTTAAGAACCCTATAACTACAATCAGTAGAGATCATGTTCTTTTCTGTTGCTAAGATAGCTGAGAGGACTATCTCCTGTTGAAGCTGATTCTTTTTTTTTTTTTTTCCTTTTTAAACTACAGAAACACAATTGAGTGGAAGTGAAATTCAGCATCAAGTAGGTGCTAGAGGCACCACAAAAAAGCTCAACATCATCTATACACCAGTTCATACAAATATACTTGCTTCAACATATCACTCCTATGGATATCTATACATCCTTATTTCATTCTGGTTTTCCTCAGAGGACTTTCTTTCTCCCTATATTTGGTATTGTCTATACTTTACTATGTAATATGTGCAAATGTTGCATTGATTTGCCACGTGAAAGTCTCACTGATGTTGATGGGATTTCTCTTCGTAGGTCAAGGGAATCACATTAGTCTAAGTTCCTACAGGGTCTCTGAATGTTGGTACTTTATTGACAGAATTTTATTATGTACAGCTGTCATTCTCTCACTCAAAGAGGAATAAGAAGCAACTGCATATAACAAGGTATTCTTCTTTGCCCCATGCTACTATACACTTTGGTGCATGCATTTGTACTAGCAAATATAAATCATACACTTCAGTTAGGACACCAGTAAACAAGTAATTGCTTTCTTCATTTTTCTTGCTACATTACACATGTTATCTGCCATGTAACTGCTGTTCAAACAATGACAATGCGAAGGGTAGAATTAAACACCTTTTATTGTCTTTATATAATTCTATTTTCCAGCCCAGATGCAACTCACCCAATTTTTGTGTTTTTCAGCACAGTAATTTGACATTCATTCACAATCAAATGTCAAATGTACTTTATGTACCTGCTGTATACAGTTCTCCCAGGTATTGGAAAAGAGTGTATAGCAGAGTGAGTAGAAGTTTGCTAAATATAACATATTTAGAGCTCTCAAACTTTTCCAGATTCCCTCAACAGTAATAGACCTTTCAAGAATATTATAAGTCAAGACTTACTATAACTTCTTTTTTTCCACAAGTTATTTTTATAGGATACCAAGAGGAACACAGTTCTCTTACAGTTCTGGACATGGAGTACCCAGAGGACTTCCAAATTACAGTATGTTAACCAGAATAGGCACTGAAACATCAGATCTTGTACTTCTTCCCAAAGTAGTAGTATTTCATGTATCATAACTGCTTCCAACACAAGTCTAGAACTTAAGTTATGAAATCTGCCATGGAAAGTTTACTACAGGAAACCATGCAGGACTACAATCATAGTCTTCAACCTGCCTGATATTGCTTCCTTGAAATGGTACCTTGCTGGTTACTGATGACAGTACTTCCCTTTCAGCAACAAAAAATATTTTAACTTGCTCACCTACTTGAAACAAATCTAGTTACTCCTCACAGTTTGCTTATACTCCAAAATTTCATTCTGTGCTGTGTGAGGAAAAAAATTAACGACAGTGTAAAGCACTGTCTACTGCCAAGAGTTGTATCCTAGTTATCATCTTTTCTACAGTCAAAGGTCTACATCTTTCTTCATGTGAAAACAACTTTATGAAGAAAATTTGATAGTGAGATTTTTGACCTGAAAAATAGATATGAACTTTGGTTAAGAACAATCTAAAATTTGGGACAGGGGCAAAGACAATTTTTTTGCCTTAGAGTTCTAATAAGCTGCATACTAAACCAGAATTACATAATTAACCCTGTATGATAAGCACTGATAGAAGCAAATTTTTTAATTCTCTAGCTTTCCCTGTTTTGAAACAAATAAGTAGCCCCAAAAAGACATCAGTATTTTTTGCTCCATGTTAAATCCACATTTTTTTTCATGTTGTTAAAACTATTTGGTGTAGAGAAATCATATAAAGAAATATAATGTAATATAAGAAATATAATGTAAAGATGGATGGGTAGGGGAAACAAAAAGTTTTCTTTCTGACAGACCATTAGCACTTAAAAAATACAAGAAACACCACAACAAAATGAGAGTCTGGAGGAAAAAAAATCTCATTCTCATGTATAATTTAGCATTGTCATGAATTCTTAACAATCTTGTAAAATCCTGGAAAATTAACCTCTGCTCAATGATAGCAGGTGAAGGACATGCAGGCTGTTTCCATCAGCTTTAACATGAAAATAAAAGGTCTTACCTTGTGGCTTGTTATTTTAAACATATCCCGTGGAGAGAATTTTTTTTTTTCCCCTAGGCATATTATACACAGAATTTTCAAACATAGTTCCCTGTAAATTTTTCCATTTTATATCATGAATATACGAATTACGCTGTGGCATGAATGAGAAATAGAGTATAAAAAGTTAGGTCCCATCTTCCTTCCACAATCTCCAATACATACAAAGCTACAGTGTAGCATAAAGTACCCACTGATCCTTCATAGATATTTCTGTAGAAATAATCCAACCTTTTTTAAGGTTGTCTTCTGACTCATACAGGAGCTGCTTTGAAAATGAATAGACAGTCCTGATTTTGCTCTAGACACAAGATAGCAAAGCACGCACATTGTATAGTAGAAGCTAGTGTACTCTGAGCATTAAAGGACAAATTGCCATCAACTCAGCAGATCTGTGCAGAATTTCTCCCAGTGGTTTTCACGGAGTGTCACATTAGTTAACATTCACAATTTAGCCCTGACTGATCATTAGCAGAAGCAAGAAGTAATGTTTTGTTGCTCACACTTCATGCTACTACAGTTTTTGCAAGAAGACTTGAGAATTCAGACACAAAACAACTTTGATTTAAATCTCCAAAACACAGCTTTTGCATAGGCATTAAAGTGTCCAGAGCAGCCTATGCAGACAAGAGTATTTACTCATGTGAGATAGCCCCACATGCCCTCACATGGAAGCTTGTCTTTTCTGATGTCACAGAGTTAATTTGCACTGAGATGTAATAAATTTCAGCTTGATCCATTCTTACCTTTTGTGAGCTATTCTCCTATTTCTTTAGATTTAAAAAATTAAACTGCTGGAGGACAGAGCATGTGGGTTATAGTCTCACAAGCAATTATAGTGTGGGTGGTGAATTACTATAGCAATAATATTCTGTTCAGCTGTTTTCTGTTCCAGGATATGAACTTCTGTGGAGCATCTGGCCTCTGTCTGTAAAAAGTTCTCATATTTAATTTTTGGACAGGGCTCATCACCTGGTTATGCAGTGAAACTCAAATCATAAATCTCCCTGTTCAACAACAAAGATTTGGTTGGGTGACTCTTAGATAACAACATCTGCTTACACAGCAAATGAGATCTGTGTTCCAATAAAAGAGTCTTGTTCTGGATATCTCAGGGTATCTGGTGTCATAAAACTGACAGGTGGAATAAATTATGTGTTTTAAAGGTAGCTTATGTAATGTCATACTGGTCATCATATGGTGGTGACGTATATCACATGACCTCCTGAACATATGCATCTTACGCATTATTTATTTTTCTGGCTGCTGTTTTTATATAGATACAAAAAACGTTTTTCTGACTCTGGATTCCATTTGTAATTACCTCCACCAACCCTTTAAGGTCTATTGTTCAGTCAAAGACTGACACAGATCAGTTCACGTAAAGCAATTCCAAAGAAAGAAGTAATGTGTCCTAGTCTGAGCTAGAACAGAACAAATTCTGTTCAGCATTTAACTTTTCAGTTTAGTATCTTCTAAGTGACTGCACTTTCTGAAGTTAACAGCATATTTTTGCAGAAAATGTCTGCTTCTAGAAGTGAAACTCTTTGATGTTTATAGTGACTGCCAAAGACTGGTGCGTAGAAAGCTCTTGCTTATAGTGGCTCCTGTAGAAACCAAGATCACTGCTAAATCTTGTGTACTATAGAATCATAGAATCATTATGGTTGGAAAGGACCTCTAGCATCATCAAGTCCAACCTTCCTCCCAACATTTCCCTAACTACTAGACCATAGCCTCAAGTGCTACCTCTACTCACTCTTTGAAGTCCTCCAGGGATGGTGCCTCCACCCCCTCCCTGGGCAGCCCGTTCCAGTGTCTAACCACCCTCAGTGAAGAAATTCCTCCTAATATCCAATTGAAACTTCCCCTGGTGCAACTTGAGGCCATTTCCTCTCATCTTATCATCAGTAATTTGGGAAAGGAGACCAACACCAACCTCACTACAACCTCCTTTTAGGTAGTTGTAGAGACCAATAAGGTCTCCTCTAGACTAAACAGCCCCAGTTCCCTCAGCCACTCCTCATAAGGGATGTTTTCTAGCCATCTCACTGTAAGAGTCGGTCAGAAGAGG
>NW_008618604.1:0-12884 GCF_000691845.1 Merops nubicus | reverse complement strand
TGCTGTGTGATCACCCCCAGGATGAACTGCTCCATAAATACCTACAAATTATCAAAGATGGTATGAAAAAGATAGACAGGTTACAACTGTCTGTATCTGAAAACATAATGTGAAAACCCCCACCACAGAAAAAATTGTTGCCTTTTTAATAACATGAAGTTCTGTGGAACAGAAGCAATCATAAGTTACTATGTAAAATATTATTATGTTGGTTTATCATCTTAGTTGGCATGTGTTAACTTCTTTGAAAATTGGGGTCAGTGTGCAGTATCCAGGGAAGAAGTGCAAAAACATAATGGTTTAAAAATTTTCCTCACTTAATATAGAAGCAATACCACCACATAGAACTCAGCATGCTTCAGTATGCTAGGTATGTAAAACTAACTCTGGCTTGGTCAGACTGTCATTTTCTGTGCAGGGTATCAGCATGATTCACTATTTAGTTTCCAAGACAAGGAATGCATCTCTCACTTTACAGAAGAGGAGATAATATTGACAGATACTGGTAGAGCTCTTCTGTGAAGTTCAGAATTTGTATTATTGCTCCAACAGCATAAAAAAAAAAAGCCAGTTACATTCCTAACAGCATCATAAAAGTGTTGGTACTTCATCAGTATTTGGCTCCTCCTCTATTTGCATCAACATTTGACTGCAAACCAGAATCTCAGTTTCTTATTAACCTGATGATGGTAGGGGAGTAGTCACCTTGAAGGCTGACTCCTATACAAGAGGGAAGTGAATTAACTCCTCCCCTAGTGTACTTACCAAGAAATTAGCAGGTACTGGATCAGAGAAGGAAGCTGGAATAAGGGGAGCAGGTAGGCATTCTCTAATGATTAGTGCAGTGGAAAGGTCAGGAATAGATTGAGAAAGACAGATACCTTTTGGTAAGGTAGGAAGGATATGGAAATAAAATCTAGTGGCAAGAAAAGTCAACAGAAGAAGAGATCCGTGTCAGCTGCTGCTCCTAGAGAGAAAAAGGAAGAAATAGTAGAGGAAGAAAAAAAAAAGAAAAAAAAAAAAAAGTGGGACAAAAAATAAGGAACACAAGAAGCAAAGAGGAAACATAGACACCAGTATCCACTGCCATAAGGAAAGCATTCCAAGAAGTTTAAAGGATAACAGTCACAGACTTTGAGAAGGGTTTGAGTGTATGTGCAGTGTACTACTGGAAAATTGATGTCTTCTACTAGTTCAAGAGCAGGCCATCTAAACAGCACGAGTCATGCAGGCTGGTAACCCTGAACAGCTTTGCTGGTTTGTTAAATACTGATGGCAAACTCCCTCAGATCCAAACGGCCCTGTTTGATTCACAATTCCTTCTTACAAAGATAGTTCTGTGAATAATTAAGCAGACTGCCTCTAAGGACATGCTACAGGAACCGTAAATTTAATACATATTGAAGTGCAGATGGTCTCCAAACAAGGAGAAAAACACTGAACCATGCTCCCAACTGCTGATGGAATTCAAGCTGATGGATTAAGCTGCATATGTTTCCCCAGACTCCAAAAACAAAAGACCACCCAAAAAATGTAAACTCTAAGAATCTGCTCCTTGGAACTACTTGTTATCAAGATTTTTACTCTGCTTTGCTTCTGAAGTTATAAAAGCCATGGTCTTCTACAACAGAGAACATTTTAAAGCAGCAACATGCAATGTTCTGGATAAAAATACTGAAGTTACTTTCTTAGAAATCTCCCTGCTTAACTAGCTA
Source organism: Merops nubicus (assembly GCF_000691845.1). Classification (NCBI taxonomy): domain Eukaryota; kingdom Metazoa; phylum Chordata; class Aves; order Coraciiformes; family Meropidae; genus Merops; species Merops nubicus. The sequence continues at coordinate 11,169 of NW_008618604.1, read as the reverse complement.
CCACCTTTGATGGTATTCCTTTTTACACTTGCTAGCACTGTAAAGTTTTAACAGCTGTTGCACAAAGAGGGCACATGTACTGTTTCCTACTCAGCTCACATAATTAACAGAGATACAGTCTAAGCATTATTTTAGACCAGATTCTGCTCATGGCTGCCTTCCTGTTTCTCAGTAGATCTTAAAAAAAAAAAAAAAATTATAACTAGCATTCGGGAGTTTAGCCTCATTTTTCCATCTTGGATATACTTAGTAGTCTGTTGCTTAGATAAAAAAAAACAAACCAAAGCTTTCACTTTATGAAAATGGGGGAGCAGTTATGGAAATCAGTAAAGAGCTATTGGTGGTACCTACCATGACATTTTTGTGCAAGTGCAGAGTGGTATCTTTTAGTATAAGCACGGAAACGAGGCCAAACAGGAACAGAGTATTAAAAAAACCACTGGGCCATGAAGTAGGACTGTAGGGTTACATACATGCATTCCCTTGCACAGCACAGCAGGTAAGTCTATGCTGCACTAGAAAACAATGTTTTCCTTCTGGATTTCACACATACACAAATTACATTCATTAAAGGTACCAGCCTTAACAGAGCAATATAAAGGCCAATAATGTAAACAGACCCATGACAAGGCAGGTGCCGCTTTACCACGGCGTTTTCACTGCACAGCAGCCTGATTCATTTCCAGTAGTATAGCTCATGTACATACCACATACTGCTTTCATTTCTGAAACATTTTGTACATAGCAACAGAAGGTCTCTATCAGCATCTGCAAATTGCTGTTCTTTTATTTTGAAACACAGCTACAGTCTTGAATCGGCAACTTCCCTGAGCTTAAGTCAAAGGAGAATGAAGTTTGACTTGGCAGTATTTGCCAAAAGAAGAAAAAAAAAAAAAGGCAAATCAGAAAGCCATACACTCATTCTCTACAGACAGCAGTAACAGTCTGCTTTGCCATTTCAGTGTGGTGCTAAGACAGCAGGTGATGCAAAGTGGAAATTTACAACTCTTTAAAGGGGTTACATGGAACATAAACCTGTAACCTGAGTCCTTGAAAATTTGCCCTAAAAGCTTACATACTAGCCAAAATCCTCTTCCAAGGCAGGCTGGATTTTTTAAGACTGCCCGGGACACTGCAGTGTAACACATTCACTTTACATGAATAGATACCACATTTCTGCCAACAAAGCAGTGTGAGCTCAGCTAAGTAGTTCCTAAATACTTCTTCCCTGCGGGAATGCCTACATACATTTCTAAATGACTTTGTATTTTTCAGGCAAAGTGCAAGTAGCCATCAACAGAGCTGCTCAGCCGAGCAAAAGCCGTCAGATTTCCAAATAACTGTTCTCTTGTTACCTGCTCTCAGACACCCTGCCTAACTCAGATCTGTTTAAGGCACAAAACACAGTACAAGAAACAGGAGTTCATTTATTTTCATCTCCATGTTCAAAGCATGGCTTTAAGACCTACTCATTGCACATCACTGTATGTTAAGTCTTCTGCTGCCTTGCCTAAGGATATTATCATCAACAGGCAAACCAGCAGCCAAAGTCCTCCCTCTGCTCTTAAATCACACACCAACAACCCAACATGCGAGACCTCTGGAGGCAGGAACAAATCAATATATTCACTCACAGGACATAGTGTGCAGAAGGGAGCAGGCTGACTCTGGAACCATGCCATGGGAGATAGAAGGATCCAGGTGATCAGTCCAACCATCTTGCCCCACCATGCCAGAGCTCCACTTGCTATGAAGAGCTAGGGAGCCCTTCCAATAGCCAGAACCCCACACACCACGTGCACTGCGTGGGCAGACCTCCCAACTCCACCAACAGCAGAGTCAGTTCTTATAGAGGTGGCTTCCTGCCCCACCTCCAAATTAATGTGGAAGGTGGGGGCATCTGGTGGAGATCTCCTCATTAGTTCACACCCCAGGCTGGCCAGACCCTGGGTGGAAAGCAATCAGGAGGGTCCTGGTTGTGGGCAGTATCCATATGCCAACTCACATTCAGGGCTGGGGGTTTCTCCCCCAGCACTTCAGTTAAGAGAGCATGAAGGACACATCTGACAGCCTTGCCATGTCACCTGATACAGCTTCAGTCTTCAGACAACTCTGTATTCTGCTTTATGCTATTAGAGTGTCTTTTTAACAGCATGAAGCAGAATTCCCATCCAAATCCAACTTACGTCAAAAACATAAAAATACCCTAAAATATTGAGTGGAACAGCATCCTTCTCCTGATCTACCCCAAGCAAAGCAAAAAACTACTGAGAGAGGCTCTGTTATTGTAATGTGGTGAGGAAGAGATAAGTGTGGGGGTTTTAACCCTTACCACAAAATTTATTTTAATAATTTAGATAAAATATTGCAAGGTGATTCAGCATCCGGCAGAGACTACAAAAAGAAAAATTTCCATCCAAAAAGTGCCAATAAGAATTCTGAAACATTTAGAACGGAGCCACTCTCAAAACCTAACAAGTATATCAAGATACGCTTCTGCTGTACAAAGAAGCTGTAATGATGTACAAAGCAGAACCTACTTTTTAAAGTAATATTGACAAACATCATCTACAAAAGTAAAACCCGAACAGATGTAATATTCAAATACACAGCACAGCAAAATAAATTGAAAAATGTGTAAATTGTTACTGAATTGGCTTGCCTAATCAGTGCTGAGGTATTAAAAAAAAAATTAATCCAAACAATAACATTAACTGAGAGTTTGCCAGAATAACTATCCAAATGTATGGCTTTTGGCTTACTTCAAAGAAATAATATAATTTCCTTATTAATTTAAATTATGCAAATTAGGACATAATAATATCAATGCTGTCCAAAACTTTATTTTAGAAAAGCATATTTAATAATTTTTATTTTTAGCATTTCCAAGCAGAACATAGCCCATATCTTCTGACAGATAGAGCAACTTGATAGAGTACAACCCAGTCTCCATTAAATATGGGAACTGAATTTGGACTCCTGCCTGTAATACTTACCTCTACACCACAGTGTCTCACAAGACTTTATTTCAGACTGAAATATGTAATTCTGAAACATTATTTGCTTTCAAGTACTACATGACATTTTAAAATCTTAAATAGAAGCTTTAATCTTAAAAAACCACTTGCAGATTTAGAATACTTTCTTTGATAACAACAAAGCACTCCAAGACATTGTTTTCACAGGGTTTACCTCGCCCTCTGAGAATTTGCTTGGCTCGATGTGGAGATATCATCAGCACCTGGCAAAGCACCACTGGTATCATCTCTCTTGAAACCTTCATTTCTTCTCACTAGCAAACCAAAACACAAATTAATACAGGACTGGGCATCAAAGCACACAGAGTAAGCCCACCTTAAAATCAAGGACTTGTAGGAGGTTACCGAGTAGGAATCAGATTCATGTGTGCTGCACAATGGCATTACAGAATCAGCCAAACTGGCACTGCAGGGATGATTTCAGTTTTCAAAGCGAATGAGACAGCTACACTACACAGCTCCTGTGTTTAACATTTGTTCCTGGGATCTGATTCTTCCTTACAATACTTTCTTTTCTTTTACCAATATATATATCAACCTGCTATTCTGTTTGCTGGGACAACTTTCTGTAGCAGCATCTGAGAAGCCACACTTAGAGCTTGATTTTGCAATCTACTTCAATTCCACCTCTTAACATACCCTCAATAAACAGAGCTAGCAGGAGAGCTCTTGCAGAACACATTACAGACACATTGATTTAGAAACAGTTCATTTTAATAGTCCAACAATACTACTACTAGTAGCCAGAAAGCAGCTCTCTTGCCTGTACAAACTTAGGAGTTGTTGACTTTGGACTGGAACACAAACAGCCTGTTCTAAATGGCAAGAAAATGAAGGGAAAGGCATTACAAGAGCCTTGTTACTGCTCCTTCGCATTCTAGTTCAGTAAGTAGGAGGATAGACAAACACAAAGAAGGTTGAGAGTGCAGTGAGGACAGGGAGGCTGGGTTGGAATTCCTGTGCGCATGGAGAACCTACACTATCCTAACTATCCTAACTTCCTAACTATCACTTTCTTTCCTCATTTTCATCAAATGTTTTGTCTCCATTACTTATTATGATTCTGCAAAGCTGTTTCATCAGCTGTGCTCTCCTCTTGACTACTTCTCACCATTCTAGCAGCTCATTCAAAAAATGCTCTAAGCATTCCATTCCATATCCATACTGCGCTTCCACTGTGCAAAGAAAACCCTTCCTGCCACATATCAGTGGACAACAATTCAGACCATCTGCTCTTCCAAGCCATTGATTTCAGAGAACTTAAATTTGTCATACGAACAGCCAGTACTATGTACTATTCTTGCATTACACTGAAGTCCTTGGTGTATATAAATTATCAACCATTTAACTCTCACAGTAAAACCCACTGATATAAATACAAACCATGTATGTCCCACATGAAACTTCTGTAATTTACTGTTATTGTACATTAACTCAATCATTTTTGTGCCTCTGCAGGCAGCATGCTATTTAAAACAAGCACTCCAGTAAAAAAGTTAACCATTCCCATCTTTTCCTATCAAATTCCCTTCAAGAGTGCCAAATGTCAAATTACATCTATCTGAACAGACTACCAATGATGCTGAACTGTACACAGTGCTGTGATAACATGAGATGATCTTACAGCTTATTAGTGGTAACTATTACACCTCCTACTAAAGGTTTAACTTCATACTTTTGGTGTCTTTTTTTTTTCATCTTTTTTTTGGGTTTTGTGGGTTAGTGGTTTGTTTGGGGTTTCTTTAAACACAAGTCTTACCTTGCCTGAAATCTGGTTCCGAAGAAATAACAGATGGACTTTCACTCGAAGTACTGTAAACATCGCTGTGATAAGACTTGTACCCTCTCAAAGGCTCTGAAATCAGAGTATCAGAAGAGTAAGAGAGCAACAGTTGTAATACAAAAATCAAACACAAATTCACTTTTGAAATATTTTCAAAATGTTTTAAAATCTCTGTCTGTGGCTATGGAGCCTGAAGGCAAACGCTAAGTGAGCGCTGTGCAGTCCCATCCTGCCTCTGCAGCCTGAGAGTTTCATGGTTTGTCTGGATCCTCTTCAGTATCCGAACAGAGCCACCTCCTCTGAACTTTTCTCTCATGATGACTTCCAAGTTAAAAATAACATCTAAACAACAAAATCTAAGACAAAAAACAATCCCTCCTGCAAACAAAACTGTGCACCACTTGCACGTAAAAAGCAACCACAACCATCAGGACAGTCTTTGGCTCCTTCACAATGAAAAATATCTACCCAGACAAAGCAGGAACTGGAAAATTATCATTTTCTTTGACATTCACAAAACACAACTGAAAAATCAATTAATGTCTCTACAGGATATTTAATTAAGCAAAACAGCTAAATGCATGTGATGAGAAATCAATATAGCAGTCTCAATTCCTACTCTCAGTGGATACTTTAAATAGCATACTGAAGCAAAGGATTCCACATAAGGGGTATATACTTGACATTTGCAACAATCTCCCAAAACTTTCCTGTGCACAAGCTAACACACAATCACACAGTGTGAATAAAAGCAAAAATAAACCAAAAAAATTCCCCACATTTTGGGATTACTAATGCTTTGCCATTTAAGCGGGAGAAAATGTCAGGTGTCTTTATTTGCAGAAAGCTGTCTCTAGTCCAACTGCAGTTAATGTTTTTGAAAACAAAAGTGATGATATAAAGAAAACACATATAACTGCCGTGAAGACAAGTACAAATCACTACAGCAAGGAATATGTAAATGGATATGTAAGAATACAAAAAGGGGAATACACAAGCGGACGAGTCTGGATGCTGCAAAAAGGAAGTCGGAGGTTCCAACTTCCCACATCCAAAGAACAAAATGCCTGGTGAAAAATCCTGCAAGAACAATAAATCTGCTCCATAATCTGTATTATGATTGTCAGAGAACAATCTAGACATGCAGTCATCAGCACTACTCATTCAGACTTCCTACAGAAGTAGGGAAAACTCCAAACAGGAAAAAGGCATGAAAATATATTAGATAATGCAGTAGACCAAGAATAAAGACTAGTTCATGTTAATTTTGGACTGTTTCTACAACCTTCCTCTTTCAAAACAGCATTTCCTCCATTTCTACCAGTTTACTTCAGTTTTGCAGTTCCCCACTGTCCCACCAAATACAAGGTTCGTTAAGAAAATGGGGAAAAGTAAGCAAAGTCACTAAACAGCCCATGAAACCCACTGCTCCTGCCAGTCCATCTCACATCTTAGCAGCATAAAACTCAATTAATGCTAAGGATATTTTACATTACTCTCAGAAACAAGCAATATTGTTTACCCATTTGCAAACCAACCTACAGCAAGGTGAAGAAAATTCACTAGGGGGTGTGTGGGGTGGTGGTGGGGTTGCTTCAGTCTTTCACAACGGCTACTTTCACTGTTCTGGATTTTACAACAAAGAAATCTACCTTCGATCTAGCAATTACTTGTCTAACATGGAAAATAAAAACCAAATTCAGTGGGTAGCTTTGGGAGATGTGGTTTTATATGCTCCCAACCCTTTAAGTGAGTCCTTAATCCAAATATGATACTAGAGCTACAGTACAGAAATGTTAAACTGAGAACAGATCTTTTATTTCCCAGTAATTTTATTAGCTGTAGATGTTTCAAGTCTGCTACACTGACTTTGAAGTAAAGGATGGAAAGGGAAAAATAAAATAGGATATGAGATTTTAAACAGATTTATTTTTTCCACCCAGTCAGCAGCCTGGGCTTCCTGAATCACAAAAATTGTGGCTCCATTCTGGTTTCTGAGACATAAATTTTTGCAAAAAGTAAATGAAAAGTGATAGAACAGAAACATGCAGTTCAAACACAAACAAGTGTTTGCATGTGGTGGCATGATATCTGACTGCAGAGTGTTTGACTTCTCTTGACTCACCCCTTTAGCAGGAGTTGATCCTCTGCTGTAGGCCGAGTTCATGAGCAAGTTCATGAGCCAAGAAACATACAGCAAGATACAGCTTATCAGCTACATACAGCTCTGCATAGATACTCATATACTACACACAGCTTATCTCAAAGCTTTCACAGACCTCCACATGAGGCCCAGGTAGGTTTAAACCTATTCTCCCGGCATTCACAAGTTGAGACAGAGATGGGACCACCCTTCCTTCTTTTCACAACTTTCTCCCTAAGCAACACCACACAACTTATCCCAATAACACGAGCAAAGACGTTTTTGCCTTCTGGAGGCATTCTACAACCTTTCCACACGGGGTTACATCAACAGCTATAAGCCTGTTCAACCTAGCAACAAAAGTTTAAAAGGCAATTACGAAGCTACAGCCTGAAATTCAGATTTTTCTTTGCTTTGCTCAGTTAAGGGAAAACAGATGTACAGATGCTGAACTGTTTGCTGCTTCTTCGCTTTCGCAATCGCCTTCCAGTTCTCTGCTGGTACACACGTTTGGCTGTGTACACCCCCTCTACCTGCCCCTAACACACCCCCTCCTCTTAAGCAGATTTAATCTTCTCCATGGCATGGATGGGATATGCCCTGCTGACCTGCAAATACTTAATTACACCGTAAATATTGAGACTACTCTACCTGAATGCTTGCAAACTTAACCAAATAATTATGCCGTCTCCTCTCCTCCAGCAAATTCTCAGTTCTAACATATCATACTAGGATTTAACTTTACAGAAGGCTCCTGGATCTTGTCCAAGCCAAATTTCAAGTTAAGTATGGGCTTCCACAGGTCAAAGTCCCAATTCAGGGACCAATTTAAAGCTAAGTTTTTCACACAATATTTTAAAAAATGAGGACAAACTTCTAGCCTGTCTGTCTGGGAAGGAAGCGAAAGATGACACCAATAAAAGCTAAAGATGACAATAAAACTACTTATCTCCCATATTTACAGTTTTCCCTGGGATTTTTGAATAGCTTTAGTTTGTTGTTTTGGTTTGGGTTTTTGTGGAGCTTTTTTTGTTGTTGTCTGGTTGGTGGTTGGTTGGTTTTCTTTTCATTTTTGGTGACTGCATTCAGAACCGCTTTAACTTCTAGAAACATCAAGCACATTGTACCATAAATTATTCTACCAGTTACCCTTCTTAATTTCTCAGTGTTTGGATTACAGTCTCTTACAAGAACACTTCAAATCACTTCATACCTCAGCAGAAAAACAAACCTGAGTTTAAGCATGTTTCAAGAGCCCATAACTAAAATGAATATATAAAACTTGTGCCAATAATAGAAGTTACCGTGTGGCAGCACTGCGATGCAGAGCTGAACAGAGCACTACAACTTGGAGGGTCTGTGTTTGTGCTGCTTAGTGCTGCAGTACTGCTTTTGCAAGCTCCCTATCAAAGTTAACAGAGCAGAACCTTAGAGGCAGCTAACATAGCACAAAATAACAAAACTCACTATTTACGCAAGGCAGGACATGCAAGCCCAGGCAAGTCACTCACAGAAAGCCTCATCCTGGCCAACTTCAACAGAAATCAGAGAACCACATTTAACTTGGAATGTCATTATCCTGAACACATGACTCACATTAGATACATGAGTTTTCAAATACACATTATTACAGAATTATTACTGTCTGTAAAGAGAAGGAAAAGGACAGGGAAGATGGCAGAGTTACACAGGCAGTTCCAGGACAGGGAGGGAGCTCATTTGCTCTTCGAAATTTATTGGTGGGTGTCTCTATTATGTAAGAGTGTTACTATAATGCTACTTAAAACACATTAACTGTCCTTCAGGAGAAGCTGGGACTTGCTTCTTTCACAAGAGTTTAACCAATAGGTTAGAGTCATATTTACTATTCCTTTTCTTCTTTTCATCTAAGAAAACTGGAATTATCTTACACAAGGCAGCATAGGTTTAACATGAAGAACGTAGAGACCCAGAATAAATCACTGGTAAGGATTCATATTCCACAAGTGCAGAAGGGAAACAAATCCATTCAGCCTTTGAGGGGACCAGGCTCATTTTAATTTGCAAGATTTTCACCACCCATATTCTAAATAAAAAAAGCTGTGTCGAGCATGCTGCCCAAGACACCAACCACCCAGGCAACTCCCTAGAGCCTAATGGACATTTGATACATAGGGTCTAGCCGGATCTGAGTGACAGAAGAAACAGAGCCTTCTAAAGTTGCAGAAATCACACATCCCTAGGGCTAGGCTGGAAAGGAAAACAGCAAGATTAAAAATAACAACTCCAGGGTTTGAAAAGAACTCAGCACTTGGTACTTAAAACACCTTTCTTTCCTGGATCTGGATCATACCACCTAGGATAGGGTATGTAACTGGAGAAAGACATGCACTGAATAAGTGTGGCCAATAAAGTTAATTGTTTGTTTTAACTGAAATGTTTTATCTATCTGAGAATGTGATTAATTGACTAAAAATGGGTACTCCCAGACTGTGTCAGCTGCTGGAAGCTTGATAAAGCAGCTGCCACTTCGCTTGCAATTATGGAATTCTAAGAGCTATTTTATTACTTATGGTAAACTTAGAATAAAATAATAGCAGCTGATGGCAGAGTACTTGTACTTTACAGACATCCCACAAACATTTATTTCTTTTTTCTTGAATTCTTTTCTTTATATTTAAAACAGTATCAGTCCATTATCCCAGCTTTCAGCTTCATTAATATGGTTTCTAAGCATTGTTCTAAGTGAACCTTATCCTTACTGGACATTTCAACCACATGAGAATCCATTTTGCCACCACTTAATTTAAATCATACTGCAGCACAATGATCCTAAGACATGTGTCAAATGAGCCTTAATTTGCTTTCAGATCCAAACAGATACACCACTGTGGATGATTCACATTTCCTGTGCTTATTGTACACATGAACTGAGTACATACAATTCAAGAGTAAAAGAAAGTATCCACACTTCATTGAATTTACAGAGCTAAGTTTGTAAAGTAGCTATTTCTCTTTTGCTGTAAATCCAATCTCCCATTTAACCCATTTCTAGGCTCCCAAATTCAAATCCCTGGGACTTAATTTGCTGGGATAAATTTACTACCAACAGCTGCCTGATTACCTACAGAAATTTTCCCTGATTGAAAAATGAAGCTTCAAACTAAGAGAGCTTTTAAACCCCCGACATTTAGAGTATGCCTAACTGTAGCTCCCCACCTTAACATAAGCAGTGGTAATATGGAAGTTTTGTAAATGGGGTCCTGACGAGTCTTCAGAGTAGCTAATGAAAACATTGTTTTGTGAGTTAAAGATGCAGACGACTTAGGAGGCAGAGACCCACCTCAAGAAATACAGACTATTACTGCCTCTTCTTGCTGACTGTATGAAGCAGAGATAAGTAAGTGGACAAAAAAAAAAAAAGGATTTAATCATCTGGATTTTCAGTTGGAAAAAATCAAAGGTAAAAAGAGAGAGGGATAAACACAAATTGAGGCTCTGGAATCTACACGATTCCCAACTGCAAAAACATTTAACAAAGTCTTGAGAATGTTCCCAAACCACCCCCATTCCCCCACCCCAGATTCAGCATTCCAAAGCCTCAGCAAGATCAGAGGGTTTTTTTGTACTCTTTTTTTCCTCCCTGCTATTTAACCCACAGCTACATGACTAGTCTCCAAACTGGTTTTGTGCTCCTGTATTGTACCAGGACAGGCAATCTCTGTGCCTTGAGCCCTCATGCATCTAATTTACAACATCCTCATAAGTAAAACTCTATCTAAGAAAGGATGCACAAAGGGTGTGGGGGAGCTGCCTGAGCAAATAAAAGGGAGAAATTCATACAAGGCTACTGCCTCCCAGGTTTGTGCCTCAATACTGTGCCATTTGAAGGCAGGCCTGACACATGAAAACTGAAGTGTGTTTACACTTCATAACTCTCAGAAGATACAATCAGTCTGCTGGGTAAGAAGGCAAAGGAAGCTGGGAGCAAGGGAGAAGAGATGATACTTTAAAGCTCTTGAGCAGCAACTCAGGCTTGCAAAATGTAAAAGGTAGAATATTATTTTATCTCTGGAATGGCATGCTAGAAATCAGTGCCAAATAAAATCTTCCAAGTTTCAAGAAGAACAACCAAACCAAAGTCTGCTGTCCTGGTACAGGTAAACCGCTTGCGTTTAACACCTAACAACTTCACAGATCTAAACAATTCTGCCCGAGCTCACAAA
>NW_008618603.1:4033-11145 GCF_000691845.1 Merops nubicus | reverse complement strand
GGGCGCGGCCAGGTGCGCGGGGAGGCCGCGCCGAGCTCCGGGGGCGCGGGCGGATTCCAGGCAGCGCTACGTGCGCAGGTGCGGTGCTTTTCAGTGTTCTTGCTTCTGCTTTTGCTACTTTTTCACTCCTTTCCCCATTTTTTTTCCTTTTTTTCCTCCTTCACTTCGTTTTGGATGATATAGAGGGTGCCTACTCCGCAGTACAGCCTGGAATGCAAGTATCCCCCAGTGACGGTACTGCGATGTGTGCATTAATGATTCATCAGGGAAATATTTATATTAAAGTCTTCCAACACTTTTCTGGCTTAGTATAAACCTTGATTAAAGGAGTTGTAGTAGATAAAGACATTTTTGCCATATGTATAGGCACTGCAAGGGGGACATGGAATTGCAGAATCTATATTCATATAGAAACGTGAGTTAGCCTATTGTATACCCTACTGAATTTACAATTAAGGCTACTACTCACAAAGTTTGTACATCCTGAAAACTTCAGAGGTGAATGAAAATATTTATTACAGTGTGCCTGGTCATCTGTATAATGTTACAAATGAAATCACCAAAGGCCTGCAGTTAAGAAACAAGCATAGGTGAAAGAGATGTGGATCCCTTTCTTAGTGTAAGTAAGAGCCCCTTCTAGGGAAGGTAGCAAGTCTCAGGGAGATAACTTCGTAAAGCAAGACCTTCTGTTGCTGAGCAGGATTCCCAGTCCTGCAAACTCTTGTCCAAATTCACAGTGTACAGATAACTTTCCACTGAAACTGGACAGGTGTTGAGCTATGAAGAAACTCCTTAAGCCCAGCTGTTTTCTATAGTAAAGGTTAAAAATCCTTCCTAGATCTATAAAGCAACTTCCAGATCCAGGAATCTGGGAAATCCTGTTGTCTGCAGTTACTCTACTGCACCACCAGCTGTTTGCCATGGCCAGCACTTGTACCAGCCAAGAAGAGACTAGCTTTCAAGATAGCAATTCCTGTGAAGCAATAAGGTGTTCAGCTCATTGATGCAAAATGTGATATATTTTTACCTTCTAAGCTCCTAATTTATGTATTTATCTAAACAATATTATCCAGAAGACAAGTAAGCTGGTGGATAGACCTACTTGCAATGCCCTTGTAGACTTGGTAAATAGAGATAAATCAGCCTAATCCACGACTGCTTGCTGGCTCATGTGTTTCAGGGCAGGACAAGGAAGAGCCTGCCAAAGGGAGAGTCTGGCTCCCTTCCTCTCTCCCTCCTTTTTTTTTTTTTTTTTTTTTTTTTTATAATGTTACTGTTATGCTCTGCATGGCTCTTTTCCGAATTTATAATGTGGTATGCAAAGTCCGTGAGCACCATCCTGTGGCTGCATCTAGTCAGAGTACTGGAACTCAGTAAAAAAAGCCTTGAGGATCCCACAGCCTGGTAGATTCTGTAATGCTCTGCGAATTACGTTATACTTTAATTTTTAATCACCTATTTGCATCAGAAGTTAAATAAGTGTTTTAAGTTTATGCAAAGTGTGTGTTTTCAAGGATAGCTCAGCTGATTTTATTCACAGCAGTTCATATTCTTCATTTACAATTCTATTTTTACACTATTTGGCCACCTTTTGGAATGAATCATGCTTGTTACCATTAAGCTTTACTTACCTTTCTGTGGAAAGCACTGTAGATCTTCTTGCATAATTACAAGGGAGAGCTCGTGTTATTCAGAACCTCAAGCTAAAAGTGAAAAGGTAAAGCTTCCTTGAAAGGGTTCATATCGGCTGCACATCTGGGAATAGAAAAAGATGGCAATATGCACAATATTAATATACAAATGGTTTACCAGTTTCCTTCTTGTCTTCCATTAAAAAAAAAAAAAAACAACACACACACTGAAATTTTGAGAAGAACTTTACGAAATGTGAATTTGCCCTGTGAATTCCACTATTTTCAATCAGCCAAGCTTCAGTGATTTCAAAAGAACAATGATTTACAGCCACAACATTTTAAAAGCATTCACACCAGCAAGATATGGACCATCCTTTGCTTGACTAGTGTTGTTTCCACAAAATCTCTAGAAATAGGACTACATGGGAATGATATTGAAAATAGCTGGAAGCAATTCCAGTAGTCCAACACAAGAACAGAATTAGTGCAGGCTGGTGAGCTCAAAGTGAGCTGGGCTGAATATCTAATGGTAGAATTGAACCGAGTAATGGATCACTGATCACAGTATGTGTGGGAACTGAACAGAAGCCAAAATAAGGGATGATTTTGGTGGCTGTGGGGAAGAATTACACTGCAATTATCAAACCTCATATTTTTTTCATGTCTTCTGCTTTGTAGGATACACTTAATTTCTCTGACTTTCTGGATATACTAACAAATGCAGTCTTAGTTACTATGCCACTTTTCACAAGACTTGGGAAATGGGAATATCAAGTTGGGGGGATATTTTTTAATTGCAAATAATTAAAAGCTAATCAGGATTGTATTCTTTTATTACAATGATATTTCTTCTAAGGTGACTAGTGTTTTCATGTCTTAAACTAATGTAACTTACAAAGAGATGTACATTTTTTAAATGCCCTCTCTCCTCCATCATCTAAAAACTTCAGTCACATTCAAAGATTTTTACTAAGGAACATTCATTTTTGTGACTTGAACTAGTCCCTAGGTCTAATAACAATTCATAGATTTTGGGTTTGCAATAAAAAAACTAAAGAACACCAAAACAGAAGTAATATGTGATGTAAAGCATAGCTGACTTTTGCTTTACATTTTGTAATTATTATGAAATATAATGGTACCTACAATGCTCTTTGAAAAGTGGTTTGCCAGGAACGCTCCGTCAACACTTGCAATAATTAAGTGATTTATGAAATCATGTGTTGAGAGATCAGAGAAGAATTTAGGACTGTATTTTTCTCAAATTAAAAATAGAGAAAAATATCTAATGGAAACTACAACTGTGATATGCCATCTCTAACATACCAGCCATGCTTACTTTTTTAAGCTTGACATCATTAGTTAAGGCAATTTCAATTATTTTGTGATATCAATATGCAGTGAGATGTCTTCTGAAAAGGGTAGCTATTTTTTTGTCAGATATTTTTTTTCTTGCGACTTGCTTTGTGGTACAGATATTTGTCTGATATCAACACCAGAAATGTAGCTTTTTACAGTTCTATTTTCAGGCAGGAACTGTCAGAGTAGTCCAGCTTTGCTTCATTATCAGTTGGCATGTCTGATGAGTCATTTTCATCTCCTTGATATGTTTTAGGAGATTTCAGTGCTGTCAGCACTTTAGTGAGCTGCTAGGTTTATGCATCTGAAGCTTATTACACATAATGAGGTAAGTGAAAAGCATACGCAGGAAGCCAGATTGATGTCATGGCCATTGAAGTGTAACTGTTCATGTTTACGGTGGGCTCTGATGCTCCAACGTGCACAAAAGGGAGTGAAACCAGGCAAAGGGAGCATAGGGAGATAGAGAAATACAAGTATTCCTCGGTCATATGTTTTTCTGTTCATCTCTCAGTATAAGAGTTCCAGAAGGTAATGAGAAGAATGACAAGTTTAGTGTTTCACAAAGTTAGTTTGTCATTCTACAGTCAAATTAGATCCCTTTAGATTTGAGAAATCAGGTTCATCTGTCCTGTGTGTATGCTTCGACACCTGAGCTGGTTGCTGAGCCCTTTTTTCTGGCCAAAGCTGAGGAACTGACACTTGTGAGCCTGGAGACACAGGCAGAAGCTAAGCTCTCTCTTCTTAGCCTCTGACAAGTGTAACTTATCCAGATCCATCTAGGGAGGGAATTCAGATACACGTTACAGTCCATGAGCAGCAGGGAGGCAGAGTTCAACCTGCCAAGAAACTGGAGCCCCAGCCACTAACTCCTGCACCCACAGGCTCCTCGCAGCTGCAGTGGGAAGGCAGTCCACCAGAGAGCCACATGATCCTCTCTGACATGCATGTGTGCTCACACAGCAGGAGCCCAGCTTACCTCACTGAGCAGGGGGGTTGTGTGTGCTCATTCTCCCTCTGGCTTTGAGGAGTATCCTGGTCTTCTGCTGGGCAATGTTCTGGACCCACGAGCATTACAAAAGGTCACAGAATCACTGCTCTGGACATCATCTAGCCCAGCCTTCCCTGTTCAAGGAGGGTCAGCTAGAGCAGGCTGACCAGGGCCATGTCAAGTTGAGTGATGAGTATCTCCCAGAATGGAGACATCACAGCCTCTCTGCAGCTGTCCATTTAGTCTGTATCCAGGGCTTAAATATAGCAGTTGCTCTATAAGCCTGTAGACCCTCCCCAGCAGAGGAGAGGGATCAGGAAAAGGAGAGGAGACCCATGGGTTGAAATGGAAACAGGTTTAAACTGCTAATGGCCTGCATACCATGGCTGGCTTATGATTCTATCCCAGCAAAACCATCACAGCAACATACTCCAGCATCTGACCACCTTCACAATGAAAAAAAAAAATGTTTTCTTGTGTTGAGATGAAATTTCATATCTTTCATTTTGTGACCATTGCTTTTCACCTTGTTTCTTGGCACCACTGAGAAGAGTCTTGTTCCTTGTTCTTCCTTCCCTTCCCTCTCATCAGTATTTATCCATACAAGACAAGATCTCCCTGAACTTTCTGTTGTCTTGACTGAACAGTCTCAGCTCTCTCAGCCTCTCCTCTTATGAAAGACACTCCAAGCCTTTAATCATCTTTGTGACCCTTCATTGGACTCACTCCAGTAAGTCCATGTCCCTCTTCTACTGAGAAGCCCAGCACTTGAATTATCATTTCACAAACTGAAATATATTAAATTTTGTGTGAACACATTGCTTGACCACCACGACCCTCAGAGCCTTTTCCACAAGGCTACTTTCCAGACAGTTGGCCACCAGTGTGTACTGGTGCCTTATGCTGACCACTTGTCCCAGGGGGAAGCACAAGACCATTAGTAGTATACATGTAAGAAGCACTTTACATAGGAAAGAGATGAGATAGCTAACCACCAGAGAAATAAATAGATCAATGCATTCACTTACAGTATAGGATGCAGCAAAGAAGGGAGTGAGATGAGTTAGAAACCAGGCCTTGGGGGAAGGAATAAGCCAGCCCATTCATCCAACTCTTGTCATACGGCATTTGCCAAGGAAAAGCCAAATTACATACATAATCCTCTTTCTGTCTTGATCTTGTCCCACCATTGCTGGCAACTCTACTTGCAGTGGACAGTCAGGGAGCACTTCCAATAACTGGAAACCTTAGACGGTAAATCTATTGCATAGATAGGCTTCCCAACACAACCCCAGGCAGAGCCAGCTTTTATGTGATTAACTTGGAGGCAGGACAAGATGTTAATGCTGAAGACAGGGGCACCTGGTGGTGATCTCCTAACTGGTACTCACCCAAGGCTGGCCATACCCTGGGTGAAAACCAATCAGGAGGATCTTTCTTCCCTGGTTAGGGACATCATCCATATGCAAACCCTCATTCAGGGCTGGGGGTTTAAACCCCAGCACTTCTTGGTGTCAGGAGTCACTCCTCCCTAGAACAGGACCTTGTGCTTCCCTTTGCTGAATTTCATGAGGTTCCTGTTTCACCATTTCTCCAGCCTGTCAAGATTACTCTGAATGGCAGCACAATCCTCTGGCCTATCAGACACTTCTCCCTGTTTGTTACCATCTGCAACCCTATTCAAGGTGCACTCTCAACCATTGGCTAGTCCATTAATGAAGAGGTTTCACAGTACTGGCTCCGAGCAATCATTGGGCTTCATCACTAGTGACGGACCTCCAGCTCGACTTTGTTCTGCTGATCACAACCACTTAAGTCCAGCAATTCAGCCAGTTTTCACCTCATGTCACTGTCCACTGATCTAGCCTCTGCTTCATCCGTGTGTCTGTGGGGACGCTGTGGGAGCAAGCCTTACTAAAGTCAAGTTAAACAACATTGCAGTCAAAATACAAAATCCATAATCGCTGCTCCCACTTGCTTTGAGACTGCATGCTGAGGCTTTGTCAATGGCCCAAAGACAGTGCTGCACTTGATGGGCAGATCCTGGGAGGCTGCCAGCATGAAGGCAGGGTGCCCTGAGGAAAGAAGAAAGACCAGCCTTTATGGTGTTTGGAAGCTGGAAATAGGTAGGCATAGACACAGCATCAAGCTGGCAAAAGTGAGCACAGATTTCTTTTCACTGGATTACACTGCAGTGCAGATTAAGTTGCAGCCCACCAATGGTGCTATATAACACAATGATGGAAGGGTTCCCCCCATGTTTTACTGAATAAGCAGGAGACCTACGGGTTCTGGCTGACCGTGCCAGAAGTAATTTTCTTTGGAATGAAATCCAAGCTGAAATGAGTTTATAAACCCAGTAAGAGCTGGAAGCAATACCATGGTGGTCTCTGTAATATATACCCTGAGTAACGAATACAAGTGATGTCTGGAACAAGAAAGAATTCCTTTCCAAATAACATATATCTTAAGTTATTACCTAAAAGAAGCAGAGCTACTTGTCTGTCTCCTACTGAGCTTCTTGTTTGAGCTCCAAGTCCATACACTCTTGAATGCTATAAAGACACATCTCTAGTCTGCTTCTATCTACTTTAAGCACTTTTCTAGTACACGTGGCTGTGAGAGTAAAATGCTTGATATGAGGAACAGGATTTGTTAAATGTTGTCTAATTATCTATTTTTCCATCATGTTTATTACTGCAAAACTAGGAATTTGTAGTTTTTCTAAATTGCAATTTTTAGAAAAGCATATCTGTTCATTAGACTCTGCAACATTACAGAGTTGTCGCCGAGAATAATACCACATGATAACACACAGGGCAGGTTGGGTTTTTTTTCTGCATAAACACTCAAGCGAAACTCTCCTTTAAGATAGCACTTTATATTGCTCACAAATTTTATTCCTCTAAACTTTCATCTGAACATTCCTTTGTTCAGTTTTAAACAGCTCAGTTCTCTTTGCTGCTTTTAATGGATTTGAAATGGATGACGAGATTCAGAGGTGGGTCCTTTGTTCCCCTACACATTCTTAAACATTATAATTGAAATTTTCAAGAATAGACTTAGTTTTCCAATATTTATTTAAGCATATGTTAAACATAAATTTAGCTTTCCATGAACAAAATACT
>NW_008618603.1:0-4002 GCF_000691845.1 Merops nubicus | reverse complement strand
CAGGAATTCTGTGAAAGAGAAATGGTACTGCAATTTGTATTTGCCAAAGAAACAACCATTATTGTAAAAAATCATAGGCTGTGTTTTGTAGTGATTTTATACAAAACATGAATGGAGAAAAACAAGATAAAAATTAATATGTTTACTTGTTACAAACATCTCAATAAAATTACCCCCACTCAAATACTCTCTGAATAAATTCAGTATGCCTTCCATTTTTACAGGGCACTTCAGCAGCTGAAATTACTGTCAGTTAATTTTTCCAATTAATATCAATATATTGGAAATCAGTATACTGGAAATCTCACTTTATGAGGTACAAGAAGAATTTACGGTGATCTTAAACTTTTTTCTTTTTTTTTCAGTTGTGAAGCCATAACAGAGGGGGGCAGTCTTGGACAAAAATCTCTGTGTATTAAGAAACACTCTTCCTAGCTTCTGAGAATCCGAATTCGAGTACTGTGTCTGCTGAAACACAAAGCTTTAATAATCCCTGTGCTTTGATCTACATTGTAAGAGTCAAAAAAAATATCAGTTGTAAGGACCTGCATTATTCAGTTTCTGTGGAGAAGTGTTCCACTCAGCCAAAGCAACCTCATATGAAGCTTCTCTAGGGAGAAGAAGGTGGCACCATGGGATGGACCACAGTGGTGCTCAGGATTACTGCTGAAGTTGTAGTGGCACCTACACTGCAAGAGTATGTGTGTCTGCTGTCAGTGAGGCTGTCCCTAAGACTAAGACGCCCATTTGCCATCTTAAGATTGGCCAAGAATTGTCAGGATAAAGAAAAGAAGGTGTCAGTATTTTGATTCTGCTTTGCATGTGTTGCAGAACTAGCTCTCTGTGTCACATACGCAGCCAGGAGGGGCTTGGACACTTCCCATTGAACATGAGTTAATTACCTGAAATACGAAGCAAAAAGATAAAAGGAAATTACATGGAAAGAAAGCAAATATATATACTAGCCTTAAAAAAAAAAAAAACACCCAGAAATAATTATGCTCCAAAGTGATTGATCTGATGATTGGTTTTTTGCCCTCATTCTCAGCACTCAGATACTATATTTTCTGCAGTTGTACAAGTTTTTTCAGCACCTGGATCTTGCACTGAACATCACCTCAGTCTCCATTCTTCACAAAACACAGGTAAAAAATAGGACATTTGGCAACACTGCATCCATGATGCTATGACATTTTCCAGTATTTGTTCATTAACCGGTAGTGACTGACTCTTCCTCTCAGGCTTTCTGACAAAGTACTTTAATCCACGTCATCTCTTTTTTGCTGTTTCCTTAAGATTATCACTGTTTGGGCCCTATTGTAATCTTTAATTTACTGGTGCCATCCTTCATAAATACTGGTTTAATTGCTCCTGTAGTATTGGCACTGCCCACAGTAGTATTATTTATCTTATGGTTCACAGAAGAAAGTCTGTCCATGGCCTGTTTAAACTAACACAGTGCTTAAATCAGATTACAACAGAGCCCTGAGGAAAATAGAACCTTGAAGAGCACAATGTTTCTTACAGCACAATCTTCAGAGATACTGGTGGCATAGTAGATGTTCTTTACTGTTTTACACAAATAACATCTCTGTCCTAAGGTCTGCAGTCTTGGAAAAGCAGTCAAAACATCTGATTTAGGTCACTGGGCATTTCACAATGTTGTTGTTGCTATTATTATTATTATCATTATTAGTAGTATTATCCAGCACATGGAAAGGAGTTACTGCTGTCTGGGACGTCAGCCAATCTGTCCCTTCAAATACTGACAAGGTTTGACTTCGAAGATCAGTCCTTAAAGTCTGGAAGCTCTGAATGCTTTTGCACCGAGAAGCAAGAATGTGAGTCCTCGTAGTAACAAAGCCTGTGGTACTGCTGCTGAAAATGCTGGTTTGTTAGAGCTCATAGCAGCCTGTGTAAGAGACTGAGCATATTGATACAGAGAGCAGAGCAGTCAAGGTGCATCACATTCCTATTCTATCCTGTGCAGTTCTTTCCTCCCAGTGCTAGCCAAAGGAATAACTTGCTTCCCTGTCTCCCACAGAGTACAGTTAACTTTCCAGGGGGAAATTGGACTGTTCTTTAATTGACTGACTTTCTTTGGAAAGTTCCCCCTCTTGTCTTCCCTGGTCTCTGTCACTGTTTGGACTGCCAGCCTAGAAATGCTGGGAAGCTGAACAGAAGAATAGGTTTTTGGACAACAAGCCTTTCTCAGTAAAATAATTCTGCATTGCACCTAAAATCTGCAAACTGTAGGAGTCTGCAATGACGACTTGAATCTATGTAATGATAAAATCAACTTGGTTGGGATTTGACTGTACTCCATTAAAATCACTGGCAGGGAAAAAGGAGGATTCTGAAAAGGATCAGCTCATTTCAAAGCGAGCCATAAGTACTTTTGAAATTCAGGAAGCTTCAGGCTCAGTTCTCATCCACATCAGCTCTCCTTGAGCAGTTCTCCACCAGGTCATGCAGAACCATCCAGGTGTTTGTCCATTAACTGCTTCTGTACTGTGTCACTAAAAGAACAGGCAGTAACAGTGCATTTTCTTACTGACATCAACAGTTAAGCATAAAGATACATTTCCTAAATTCATGTTTCTGCCCTTCTTCGTAGTCTGAAGTTCATTTTCTTTGCATTATATCTGCTGATAGTTTTAAAAACTTGGGTAGCTATTGCCTCCACTGTAATGAGAAAAATAACTGAAAAAAATGAAGCTTTGTTTCTCCAGCATGATACATTCCTCCTATATTTTATTGTTTTCAAAAAAATCCTACCCATGGCCTTTTGCCATGTTCAGAAAGTATTACAACCACAAGACAGGATAAGTTCAGATTGCTATGTACATTCTGTTCATTTCCAAAGCATTTCTGCATAAAATTATAAACTATTTCATAGCATCTAAAATTTTCTCAAAGGAGGAACATTGTAAGAGTGCTGTACTGTGATTTATTTCTGGGTCACAGGATTAGGTGAGAGCCTAGTGTGCCACATGTAAAGTAACCCATTAAAGTAAGTGCTTTAGGGATGCTGAGTAACCACCTTGTGTATCAGTGGAACAGCATAATTCTGTGCTGGCAGCAGTCACAACAAGCATCCACTCTCTTTTTTTTGTGTTTTGTTTTGTTTTGTTTTGTTTTGTTTTGTTTTGTTTTGTTTTGTTTTGTTTTGTTTTGTTTCCCTAGAGTGACTTAGAGAATCATCATAGTCAAATCCATGCTTCTTGGGCAGTATTTCTTGTCAAACCAAGACCACATTTGGTGGGCAGGTCTTGTTCAAAATTACAAAATAATTTCCTAAATATGAGTTGTCTTTTATCTTTCTGCTGTTAAAATCAACCTCCCAATAAAAGGTCAGACTGCAGTTTTGCTTCTACTCTTATAATTAAGTGGCATTTTTTTACAGTTAATGGAATTGTTCTTGATTTTTGAGTGCGTAAATAAAACAGAAGCTCACCATAAATATTTATATTCACTGTTGTCACTTGTCTAACTGGATTCTCAAAGAATTTTCAACATTATTTCTTAAACCAGTGTTAATTTTCTTTATTTGCCTAGCAAGCATGTGAGATTTATAGGAGGTTCTATCAGTAAAACTATCTAAAACTATTATAGGAGTTTCTATCAGTGATTAATATCAGTAATAAAATTAGAATTATTAATGAGGTAAAATTAAACGTCAGAACTCTTCATAATTCAGTCTT
The DNA here is from genome assembly GCF_000691845.1 of Merops nubicus. Classification (NCBI taxonomy): domain Eukaryota; kingdom Metazoa; phylum Chordata; class Aves; order Coraciiformes; family Meropidae; genus Merops; species Merops nubicus. Next base: position 298 of record NW_008618603.1, on the reverse strand, counting down.
TTTAAGTGAACAAAACCCACATCGTACAATTGTCATAGTTCAAAATGCGTTGACCTCTCATATTTATTTACAAATTCCCACTAATGTTATTTTACTAAAAATATCATATGAACTACAGCAATACTCATTATTCAGCTATGATGTTATTGCTCTGAAAAGGCTGTGGGCTTCCCAGCGCTTGCTTTTCAGCAATAAGCAGGAGTGTGCCAGGCGAATGAAGCCCTGCGCTGAATGTGCTGCTGCGGGTGTTCTCTGGGGGCCGCGGGCTGTGGGGTGGCGCTGCCGGGGCAAACAGCTC
>NW_008618602.1:0-1915 GCF_000691845.1 Merops nubicus | reverse complement strand
TGGGGCCAGGACGGGGTTGTGAGCAGACCCCAGGCAGCGCAAACGCTGTAGCCAGTTTGATTGTTGATGGTTTCTGGATGAATTAAACTCCTCGTCGCTGGGAGCAGGGTCTGCAGACTTCCATCTCTGCACCCCTCCTTCCCACATCCCGGCGGGATGGCAGAGGTGGGCAGGATGAGTTGGGGGGGGCTCTGCAGTGGGCTCAGCTGCAGGAGAATGGGTACCAACCCCACTGGGGTCACCAAAACCCCCCAGTCCTCACTGCTTCCTGCCCTGTGCTGGGCTCTCCGTGCTGGCTTTGCCAGGTGGACCTAAGGGCAGCACAGAGAAAGCCCGGGCTGGAGAAGAAGGAGGGGGTGATGCACTGTAGGGCTCCCACCCACCTCACCAGGGCATCAGGGGGGCTTGGACACCCAGCAAGGGCACAGGGGCTTGAGGGAAGCTGCTGTTGCCTTGGGGGGCTCTCAGGGGGCTTGGGCTGCTTGGGGTTGACACAGCTGGCGGCAACTTCATCATCTTTGAGAGCTTCTGGCCTGATGGGCAGTACACCTACATCCCCACGGCCATGTCCTAGGTCACTGTGCTCAGTGGGGTACAGTGTGGGGCCAGGCTCCTGCTCTGGCTGTGCCTTATGTCCCCCCTGCAGACCCTCCACTGGGGTGGAGCATGGCACAGCTGTTCTCTGCAGGGGTGAGGGACCATCCCTGGGACTTCACCTGGGCTGAAGCCCCCCTGTGTGCCATGAGCAGAGCTTGCCATTTGGTGGGGTGCTCACTGGCACAGGGGAGTTTGGGGATTTAACGGCACTGGTTGGTGAGATATGGGACTCTCAGAGGAGGGGGCTTCTTGGGGTGTACCTGGCTATGCTGCGAGGAGTTTGGAGTGGGAGAGGGATCTGCTCGCATGAGCATGGTGGTCAGATGGGGTTGGTATTGGGACTGGCACAGTTTAACATCTTTGTGGGCAATATGGAAAGCAGGATCAAATGCGCCCTCAGCAAGTTTGCCAACACTAAGCTGAATGGTTCAATCAACACGCTGGAGGGAAGGGAAGCCATCCAGAAGGACCTTGACAGGAGGTGGGCCCATGTGAACCTTATGAAGTTCAACAAGGCCAAGTGTGAGGTCCTGCACCTGGGTCAGAGCAATCCCAAGCACAAATACAGGCTGAGTGGAGAAAGGATTCAGAGCAGCTCTGAGGAGAAGGACTTGGGGGGTTGTTGGTTGATGAGAACCTCAACGTGACCTGGCAATGTGTGCTTGCAGCCCAGGAGCCAAATGTATTGTGGGCTGCATCAAGAGAAGCATGATCAGCAGGTCAAGGGAGGTGATGCTCCACCTCTGCTCTGCTCTGGTGAGACTCTGCATGGAGTACTGTGTCCTGCTCTGGGTCCTCAGCACAGGAAAGATATGAACCTGTTGGATTGGGGTCCAGAGGAGGCCATGAAAATGATCAGAGTACTGGAGCAGCTCTGCTGTGAAGAAAGGCTGAGAGAGTTGGGGGTGTTCAGCCTGGAGAAAGGAAGGTTTTGGGGAGACCTTGTTGCACTCTTTCGGTACTTTCAGCAGAGGAAAGGTGGGATGGGACACTTCAAGCAGCATGGTGACAGGATAAGGGGCAATGGTTTTAAACTGGAAGAGGGTAGATTTAGAGTAGGTATTAGGAAGTTCTTCACCCTAAGGGTGGCGAGATGCTGGCACAGGTTGTCCAGGGGAGCTGCGGGTGCTCCATCACTGGAGCTGTTCAAGGCCAGGCTGGACGGGGGTTTGAGCAGCCTGCTCTGGTGGGAGGTGTCCCTGACCAGGCCGCTGGGAGAACTTTAAGGTCCGTAGGGGCCGGGCCAAGGGCGGGCGGGGGTGACCCTGCGGAAGGGCGGCGGGACGCGAAGGGGCCGGTGCTGGGGCGTACCCTGCCG
>NW_008618601.1:0-2928 GCF_000691845.1 Merops nubicus | reverse complement strand
ATATATTATATTTAGTATATATATTTACATTATTACTTACCTGGACAGATTTTCTAACATAGGAAATCTGGAAGAAAAATTCAAAGTGTGGTAAAAACAATAATATGGCAAAGAATAAAAAACAGAACAATTGGAATGGGAGTCAAAGAGAGGTATAAAGAAAAATCTGTGCTTAAGACATAGTCTGAAAGAAGATATATCTGCCTTCACTATCTTTAATTATTAGGCAGATAAATACCAGTAAACATAGATGAACAGGCAGAAATCTTGGTGGGCATTGAAGAGGTGAGATGTAAATCAGAATCACTGGTAGTCAAGGTTAAAGGAGAGAGAAGGATTTGGGAACTAAAATTTGTGTCACTCTCTAGAAGTGGCTCAGCACAGAGAGAGAGCTACCACAAATACATGGCAAGTTGCAAACATTGTTTTAGATATTAAGAATTGCACTGTCGTTTTAATAATTGACAGTTTAATAATTTTATTTTTCAGTCACAGACTGGAAGTGTTAATTTTAAGTTTTTTGATGATAGATTTTGTACTCATATATTGGGCAATTTATTTATAGAGATCCATTTCTCTAGTTTTCTTTCATTTCAGCCATGTTTTATAATTATTTATAGAGCAGTATTTAGATTCATCAGTTGGAATAGGATAGTAGCTAAAAAAAACCCAACAAGCAAACAGAAGAAGTCAGTTTAAAGGAAAGATAACCAAACTGTCACGAATCAGATTTCTTCCCACAGAAATGGTATCTAGATTTGAAAATACTGTCAACAGCCCTCTCACAATACATGTGAAAAATGCTCTAGCCCAGAAATACAATCAAGAAAGAATACTTACAGCCACCAGAACACTATTACACAGACATTTTAAGTGGATGCTTTTAATGCCTTTCTGTCCCTCACTGGCGTTCTCTGGGCTGCACTGACTGACAGTGTCCTGTGTGCTCTGTACACTTAGAGCTAAACTGCACTTACCAGGGGTGCTGCAACAGTTGAACCTCCAGTGACTAATGACTGTTAGTTTTGGAATGTGCAGCCAGCATCAACACAATGATTTTTCTGCAAAACCTGTGGATATGTTTAGCAAGGCCTGTAGCCAAGGGGGAGCAGCCACGCCTAGTTCCCGTAATGCACGTTAGCAAAAAGAGTCCGCCTGTTACTGCCAGTTACTCTAAGCTCTCCAAACTCTCAGCCTGCTAAAAATGTTGGACTGATCTAATTGGATGTTATTTCTTTTCATATTTTTTGCCAAAGACATTTTGTCTATTCTGAATGTGTTTCAAACTGTGATGTAATAAAATCAATGTTCCTATCTCCTATGCTATCAGTTCTGATGGGGGAGATAGGTAATATTTAGAACTCTAATGCCATTAGCATATGCTGGAGTAAAGGCCTCCATCTTCAATTTAAGCAAGAAAAGAAATGAAACTGGACAACTGTATAATTCTTACTAAAACTTCTCTTAGAAGAAACCAGTGATTTTTCTAAAACTACAATCCAACGCCTGTTACAAAAAAAGAAAAAAATAATAGAGCTACTCCAGTAATTCCACCAATGTCTACAGATTTTACTAATATATTGTACTTAGAAGTGTCAAAAACTGTTGAATTGAAAAAGATTTTTCATTATCCTGCATTTTTTCAGCTTAAGTTATCCCTAGGAAATAAATCAGTCTAAAGAGTATAATTTTAGTCATACATCCAGGCCTCACTCTTACTGAAATGGATTTGAGGGCGTCTTAAGTCTTTAGAAATCTCCAGTATTGATTCACCATAATTTTGATTGTTTCTGTGATAACAGAAGCCACTTTAGGTGCTTTTTTAAAAAAAGTCTTTTAATAAGATTTTTTTTTTTTCTTGATTTGAACATAAACTTCTGAAATTTGTGTTAAATTAGTATGTGTGCAAAAAAAAAATTTAAAAGTTTTCTGACTTAGAGATCTGACCCGCGGTGTAGTATAATGTATTTAGTCTCACGAGTAGACCACTGATCCTTTGCCACTGTGTCTGCACAGCACGAGCATAAACATGATGCTGGAGCTTGTCTTGGGTTATTCAGTGATATTTTTCATACAGTAGACTTCAGGGTTAATACAGAGCAGAATGTAAGTGTGACAGGACACTACCATGGGCTTAATACCATAGCATCATAGAATTATTTGGGTTGGAAGAAACCTTTAAAGGTCATTTAGTTTCAAACCTTTGCTGTGGGCAGAGGCATCTTCCACTGGATCAGGTCCATGTCTTGTATGGTGGGGACCACAGAGCTGCACACTGTACTCGTGGTGGTGTCTCACAAGAGCAGAGGGGCAGAATCACCTCCTTTGACCTCCTGGTCATGCTTCTTTTTATGGAGCCCAGGATGCGATTGGCTCTCTGGACTGCGAGGGCGTGTTGCTGCCTCTAATCTAATTTTTCGCCCATCAGTACCCCCAAGTCCTCCTCCACTGGGCTGCTCTCAAGCCATTCATCTCCCAGTCTGCATTGATGCTGTGGGTTTGCGCAGCTCAGGTGCAGGGAACAGTCTGTGTAAACTTTTTTCATGGCAGCTTTAAGGTATTGTGACTAATCCTTTTCTTTATTTCTCTGGGCATTAAAAGGGGGTGTATTGCACCAGACTGTGAGTATAACCATCCTTCTTCCACCTTCCTGATCTTAACTATATTACTTGTGTTTTTATTATTGAATGAGATACTATTTCTTTTTATTACAGAAGAATGAGAAACAATATTCATGTCTTCAACAGAGTTTTATTTCCCTTTCCCTTCACTTATCTGCAGGTGCTTTGTTCATTGGCGTGAGAAAAATTTACAGAGAAATGTTCAATATCATGTCAAATAGGTGCAATGAGTTTCTCATTCAAGTCTGAAAATAGTACTTAGTCAATGTATAATTGTCCAGGTTCAGTGTAAAAAGGGGTTCAGGGC
>NW_008618600.1:27669-30481 GCF_000691845.1 Merops nubicus | reverse complement strand
CCTGAACTCATGTACTTCTGCCTGAGCTACTATGATTTAGCTCAAGTAGGCTGTCCTTCAAAATAAAATTTCTTACTAAGAAAATGTTGATTCAAAAGGAAAATCTTACCTTCTGTTTGTGTAACTTTTTTCATGTCTCTGACCTTACTGATTGTGAGTGTTTCAGAAATTTTTTTAAGGTGTCCTTGGAATATGTAGTAAACCACTACATGTTTTTATACCAGTAACATGTCAAACACAGCATAATACAGCTCATCCTGTAACATTCTCCAAAGTTTTCTGTAGTAATGGAAGAAGAGATGGAGAGGTCTTTTGTCTGTTATTGAAAGAATGGTCATGGTGTATGTGTTGCTTAGCTCTTAGAAATTAAGAAACTCTGCAACTAATATAGGTAATTCCAATGTCTGGGGGAAAGGATGAGAGCCAAAACTAAATATAGGCTAACACTTAAGAGAGTAATTTCACCACCTCCCTTGTGTGCCTAAGCATGGTCTGGTTTGGAGCATGTGCTTTACCTACTTCCTGTCTTTTATTTAGCGGGAGCTCCAAGGGGTGATTCAGATTATGTGAGCTGTATGTGTGAAATTAGATGGTGCAAATACGATCGTCAGGGACAAGTGAGCACTCTTGAAACCTAGCTGTCAAGTACGTTCTCAGAAGAGGAATATAATCCTTATGTGATTTATATTAAAACAAACAAATAAACAACAAAAAAACCAACCCAAACCAAAACCATACTACTTCTACTATGTAATTTTTTCCCCCTTCAATCACATACACAGGAGGGGGAAAAAAAAAAAAAGCCCGGTCTCAAATCTCCTGAGTCTCAAATAAGTTTTTTTCGTAGTCATGACATTTTTTTGTGAAAAACAAAGGCAGAGGGGATGTTTTGCAGGAGAGATGTATTTTTCACGAAGTCTACACTAAAACTTCACTATCTCGTCCTCACTGATTAGAAAAGTTGATGAATGAAAGTATTTTATAGCAAAGATAATGTGAACCATTTGTGCCCATATCTTCTGCCAGGGATTAATTCTTGATGAGGAAGTGGGGGTCTTTCTTCAGAGCCTGAAATTTTGCTTATTTTTAACAAGAGCTTGCAATAGCAGTCTGTTCTGCAGGTAAGAGTATCACACACAGATATGCTTTGCCTCTCCAAAGAGACCTCTTCAAACTATGCCCCAACAGCCACTCGAAAGTATATGCTAGAAGGTAAAGACTTCTAGCTGGTGTGTAGCTGCTTCGTTTCAAGTGCATGACTTAGTCCACTTACCTTTACCAACACAAAATACAATGCTTATGCAGTCATCTATATGGACAAATGCTAAAGAAACTTTTTCAGACTTGTTCATTTACTGTTTTCTATCTCTGTGTGGACTCTGTAATTATCTGGTCCCATGAAACCAGAGAATAGTTTAGACTGGGGTTTCAGGATACATATTCCTGCCCACAAAAAAATTATTGAAAAATTTACAGTTTTACAAAAAGGAAATAAAATAGAATTTAAGATTTGTAGACATCAGATCACATTTAAGTATGCTGCAGAACAATCTTCATCACTGTATTATTTAGATTCTCACTGTATTATTTAGATTCTTCTGTGTTTGACTCATCTTAAGATTCACTTCCTGTCAACTTTGAATTATTTTGTAACATCAATACACAGAACATGGATAACCTGTGTAACCAAAGTTATTGTAGCCATTGTAGAATGCCTCTGTCATATTCCTTAGAAATAAAGAAAATTGAAGTGTTGCTGAACAACTTTGAGTTAAAAGTCCACAAGCTAAAAAACAGCTCTAAAAAAACTCAGCATCAAGAGAAAACTTGGCCTTTTGTCAGTTTTGGTCTATCAAAAGATGTTATAACTCATATCAACATTGTATTCCCAAAATACAGTCTTACTCTGTTAAAGTCCACATAAATTTGTGCCACAAGCCATACTTTCTTGAATATTTGTGAAGTGTTTTTTTAGTGAAGAAACATCTCCAGCTGTTCAATTGCTCAACTATTTGAATATCTTCACCCAAATTTTTCTTTGTTAAGGTGAGGAGACATCAGAAAGTGTTGCACAGAGAAGTTGTGGGTGCCTCATCACTGGAAGTGTTCAAGGTCAGGTTGGATGGGGCTTTGAGCAGCTTCTTCTAATGAAAGGTGGACTAGATGATCTTCAAGGGTTCCTTCCAATCCAAACCATTCTGTGATTCTGTACAAAGAATTAATTTCCTGCTTTACTGAGGAGACAAGATCTAAAATTAAATCATCTGAAACAAACAAAAAACCCACCCAACTCCAGGAGAACAATCAGAAGAAGCACCTTAACCTTTTAGTTGCTCTTTTCAATTTTATGCTCTTTGTGTTTCCAAGTCACTTATCCACTCTGTTCTGCACCAGGTAGAGTGTCTGTCTTGTCTGCTCCACTGGTCTTTTGAAAGATCTCTGTGTTCTTGTACATCATCTGTTTGCTTTATTCTAAGAGAAAGAACAGATGTTAGGTTTTTTTTGTTTTTTTGGAAGCAGGGCCAAACCTAATGGAATACTTGAGGGGGAAGGTTTTTTTTAAAAAAGGGAGAAAAAAGAAGTCTGTAACTGGATACATTTTAGTGAAGGTGAAGCTCCACCTTCACTAAAGGTGAATGGAATTAAATCCCATTGGTAAGCAGTCACGAGTGGCATCCCTCAGGGCTCAAGTTTTGGGACTGCTCTTGTTTAATATCTCTATCAATGGCCTGGATGAGGTGATCGGGTGCACCCTCAGTAAATTTGCAAATGACACAAAATTAAGTGGGAGTGTCGATCTGCTGGAGGGTAG
>NW_008618600.1:0-27381 GCF_000691845.1 Merops nubicus | reverse complement strand
CTTGCCCCTGGATTGGGCATTCGTGAGACCACACCTTGAGCACTGTATCCAGTTTTGGGCACCACAGGGTAAGAAGGACACTGAGGTACTGGAGTGGGTCCAGAGAAGGGCAACGAGGCTGGTGAGAGGGCTGGAGAACATGCCTTATGAGGAGTGTCTGAGGGAACTGGTGTTGTGTAGTCTGGAGAAGAGGAGACTGAGAGGAGACCTTATTGCTCTCCACAGCTACCTAAAATGAGGTTGTAGTGAGGCTCATGCTGGTCTCTTCTTCCAAATTACTGATGATAGGACAAGAAGAAATGGCCTCAAGTTGCTCCAGTGAAGGTTTTGAAGGGATATTAGGAAGAATTTCTTCACTAAGAGAGTGATTAGGCACTGGAACAGGCTGCCCAGGGAGGTGGTGGAGTCGTCACCCCTGGAGGTGTTCAAAAAATGAGTAGCACCCGAGGCTCTGATCTAGTGGTTAGGGAAATGTTGGGATGGAGGTTGGAATTGATGATACTAGAGGTCCTTCCCAACTATAGTGATTGTATGATTCTATTATATGATTCCACTGAATGCATCTGATTGATGCCAGTTTAGTCCGTCTCTTACTGATACTAACAAGTTACTTGGCCTTTTCTGTTATTTCAGGTGTTGTGATGGATCATGAGATACATGGACTTCTCACGAGAAGCTGCACATATGTATAAATAGTTACATTAAAAAAAATCGTATATGCGGTGTTATGGTTATGGTTTTACTGCCATCTGGAAGGCCTGATGATAACATAAAACTATGATGATGGTGTTAATGACTAAACAATTACTACTATTCTTGAATCAGTGTAGAACTCATTTCTTTCAAAATTCCAAGTAGAATATAAATAAATGTATATTCATCCTTTAAAAACTCACATTGGAGATGAAATGATCAATTTACTTTATGGATTTTTATATTCCTTTGAGTTTTTTCTGTGTTACTCCCTTCTTAACTGCCCCTCTCCTTGGAAGAGATATACACTCTGGAAACAGAAATAAGTGTGACCAGGACTGTCTTCTGCAAATGTTTAAGCTTAAGAGCCTTCATTAACTTTATTCCCACTGTCATTTACAAGGATACCATTAAATAATGTGGTACAGGAATTTATATTACATCTGACCTGAGTTAAAAGATGCCAAGCGTCTTGGAGTGTTTCCAGTTTAAGTTTTGGTGAATTATTAATTGTGGATTCACTTAAAATGTGCTACCTGGATCCTTGGATCCATGGGGTTTGCCATTTATAAAGTGCTTAGAGGGTTCCAATGAAGCCCATATGGACTTAAAAATCAGCTTATTTTTATTTTTAGTCAAAAAACTTTCTCCTATGGGATTGATCATGAAAGTCAGAGCCAATGATAACTGGCAATATTTAAGTGACTGATTCTTCTTCTGTTGAAGAAATTAGGTAGATGTGCTGCTGTGCCAAATTCTGCATAAGTTAAAAGGAAGCAGAAGTGAAGTGTGGGTTTAGGAGGTGGCTGCAGCTCATATTGCTTTGCTACCTCTCTGATGTCTTAGTTAAAGCTTTAGAATTACCAACTGTAATTAGCAACTGTACCTTGAGCAGCTGGTACAGGCTCTTCCAGTGGTCACACAGAAAGGAGGATTGGTTAGAGCTGTATGAACACTTCTGTCCTCTGGAATATTTTTCACTCCCAGGCACATGTGGAACTAACTGTGCTACCTCTGTTGACTTCTGTATTTCAGAGCCAACTTACAATTGTTTGTGTGATAAAAAGAAATCATGGTGAACTTGATGAAGTCACTTGCTGGTCTGAGGTATTTACTGATAGGATTCAGCCAAATAGATTACTTCTGCCCACTTCTTGAAAGACAGCATATTTAAAACCTAAAGTTTGAGAAAGCAGAGAAGAGCAGTTTAGAAAACTCTAAATTGAAAATACATCGCATGAGTACTGACTCAGTATTTCTTTTAAAGAATTGTTTCATATTTAAATTAATCCCTTATACAAAAAAATAGCTTTCATCAAACTTACTTTTTTTCTGAAGTTTATCTGGCATGGAGCGGAATGAAATTCATAAGCTGTGTCACTGAGGGATCATTTTGCTTCTCTGCAGGAGATGTAGCCAAGGATCAGGTGCTCTTAATTTTTACATGAAGTAAAAAGCTTGATTTCAAGTCTGGTACAAAAGAGCCATGTTGTTTTGCTAATATATGATGCTTTTTTGGAGTGTGTTGGCTTTGTCAAATGAATAAAGATTGCTAAAGATTTCTCTCATATTTAGAGGTAGGCTTTACAACTATATCTGGTTAAGGTACCAATTCTTTTGGAGAATGCGGTGGGCTGGGTCCTCTGGGGAGGACCAGCAAATTCTGCCACATTCTTGTGACACTGAGGTTGAAAAAATTATGTCTGATGAGCTTCCATACCACCTGATGCATTTCCTTCTAGATATGCACCTAAGACTGGTCAAATGAAGCACCATCTCAGGATACCTGACCTCTCTTAGCTTTTGAACATCTAAACCTAGGAAAGATGGTTCTCATTCATTAAGCCCTCTTTACCAGGTGCAGCCTTAAATTGCATGCCCTGCCAACATTATGATCCAGTTTTGCTTCCTGTTCTCTATGGAGGCAATGCAGTGTCACGTTCCACATCGTTGCTGTCACCCTCCAGTGGCTCCCAAGTGGGATGTTTCATTCACTCTTCCTATGCCCCAAGTCATGTTTCCTATCCAGATAGCATAAACCCCCAGAAGACTAGGGTAAAAGTGTTGATCAAGTAGAAGTCCAAAGTTGTTTCATTGTAAGCCATTTCAGAATGTGTCTGAATGCACAAACATTATTCAGGCTTCACCTGAACAAGTTGGTGTTATTGAACATAATCACGTCGATTTTTTTTCTGTTGCATTGTAATAGGCAAACCCCTTGCAGTGGAGCTTCAATAACACTGACTTGCTGAGATACAGGTGGAGGTTAGGAGCAGGCACACATATGCACAGAAGTGGAATATTTTGTCTGTCAAAAATAAGACTAACTCTTACCTTAGGAAGGTAAGAGTTAGCTTTAAGAATAAAATGGGGAATGCAGCTAAATGGAGATCCACATTTCCTTTAGTTTTTCCGCCAGCTTTATGCTTTACGAAAGCTTTTTCTACCTAAAGCTATCACAGCTTTTTAGTTCTTTTAATATCGCGGTAGGTGCTAGTGACATTCTGTAGTACAGGCAGAAAGTAGTTTGCTTTAATCAGTGTTCTGAGCATGTAATGGGGGGGCTCTGCCGAGATGAATTTAAGTTGCTGAGTAGCACTTGATGTGGACAACTAGCAATTCATAAGTATTTTTGAAGTATTTCACAGTGACACCAAACAGCCATCAAGTTTTGTCTGTAATGAATTGGGTTGGCACAAAGCAGCAGTGAACTAGAATATAAAAGGGCTTCTTTGTTTAATCAGTTCTTAAGCCATTTGGCTTGAAGGAAGTGAAGGAGCTGGGTGAAGGTGCTGAAATAAAATGTTGGGGATGTCTAGGACTCTTGTTTAATCAAGTATAAAATAATAAAACATTACATGTGATCCACTTGTTGTGATGAACTTTGATTGTAGGGTTGTTGCCTTTGCAGATTTTACTCTGTGGCACTCTGGTGTAATGACGTTCTGTCTTCCTGTCATGAAATGCAAAGGGTTTGGTTTTGAAATTAAAATTAGAACAGTGGAAACCATTCTTCTGGGAGGCTGCAACCACACAGGAAATTAAGAAATAATTTTATTTAATCAACTGGGCTCTGACAAAAAAAAAAAAAATCAAAACCCTAAAACTGAATTTAGTGAATTTTAGTACAAGATCCATCTCTGTAGTTTAACAAAGGAAAAAAAAAAAAAATTTTTTTTCTCTTCATTATGGTGAAGATTTTTGTGTACTTGTTCAACCTTAGCACTTCAGGTGTCATTTGTGTTAGGCTTACATTTAGCACAGCAGGAAGGACACGCAGGAAAGCAGATTTATTTAACATCTTCATATCATGCTGTTCGCTTTACTGTTTTCCTAGTGTAGGTGCCTTATCAAGGAAAACAAAATACTACTCACCATATTAGAAAACAAACTTGCTGAAGCAATACCATGGCAAAGAGACTTAGCCTCATGAAAAGGTGGGAGCTGAGCATCTGTTCCACTGCCTGTGAATTCACAACTAGGCAAAATTAATGTGTAACTTCATAATCTTGGCATCCCTGTAGGGTTTTTGATGGGTTAAGTAAGATGAGGCAGGGAGGGAAGTGGAGAGCCAAGCTTCATATTCTTCTTTGAAATTGTTGTGTCAATTAATTGTTGAATTTGGAAGAATGGACCTATAAATTACTATGTTTTTAACTTCCAGATGAATTTTTGAGCCAGATCATCTGATCTGTGCATTATTCTGAAGAGAAGCTGAAGGAAACCTAAGATTGCTTAGTCCAAACTGAGTAAATAAGAACTAGAAACTACCAGTAACTTAAGGAAGGTGACAGGTTAGATTTTTTCTTAAAAACTGGGATTTGTTACACGTGAGAAAGAGAAACATATAGGGACTGCTGCCTCTGAGTGTTAACCTGTAGTTCATAGAAAAAGTACCACTATCAGAGACTTCCCATGTATTGAATTTAATTTTTTTTTTCATCCATTTAATCTACTTTTAGTAGATTTTACTCTAGGATCAACATAGTGCAAGAAATGTATTCTTCTCTTGGATTCAGATTGGATGGCAAATTTGATATTTCCACTCTGTTAGAAAGCTGGAATGGAAAAAAACATGAGTTGCAGTACCCACTTGTAAGTGTTGCAAACCACTTGCAAGTTGTTTTGTTCAAACCTCTACAGTCAACAAATACTTTATTGCGATCATATAGTTCATGCAGCACACTGCTTGTTTTTCAAAGTATTTCTGAGATCTCCATAGGTTGTTTAGTTTGGGCTTCATATATAGGCTGCTTAAGTAGTCAAGACTTTTAAGTAATTGTATGGCTATTATGGAGAGGAATAAAATTTAATTAAATTTCCCGTGCTCTCACATAGCTTCTGTTCCCTTAATGGAATAAAAATATTTTGTTGTCAGCATGTAAACTGTCTGTTCATCTCCCTCACTGTGTGGTTAATGCAGGTCATTGTATTTACTGGGATAAGTGAACTGGCAATTGTAATGCAAAAATGAATTGCACCAGTAGTTCTTATTTGGTAATTTGGTATTTTAAGATAATCTAATGCACTAGCTGGGTGGAGGCCAAATAGTCGTAATTCTTGTTCTTTATGCAACTGCCTAATCACGTACAAATATTTCTGTAAGCCATTCTGAAGAAAGGCTTTCTGATGCTGATAGTGGGGTTGAGAGGCTCTGCAGCTGTAGTGATTGTTCTAGTGAGTTCAGTGTTTGCTGTGAAAGTAAGACAGGAACCAGCATTAAAGGATCTTACAGGCTGAGCTGTCCTGTCGTATCACTAGCAGAAAGTTCAACTAAGATCTAGGCACTTGCAAGTCTTCCACATTCAGGCACTCCCAACAGCTGCTGTCTTCGGCAGAGGTACAACATACTCCAGTTAAAGCTGCTGCAGTATGTAGAAATGCAGGCAGAGGCTTGTACTGGGGATCTCCACCCCTTGCTATGTGATGAATGTCAGATTTACAGGATTGGGGGAGGTCCCTTTAGCTGCCTCACTGCCCTACGTGTGGCTGCACTTGCTCAGAGCATTGGTCTTGCTGTCTTCACTTGGTTGTTGCAAAGCTAATAATCTCTACTGAGCTCTGTAGAATTGACCTGTAGCTGCAGCAGCCTCATGAGCCACATCTGTATGGCTAAATAAATTTGCCTTGGCACTGAGGCCTGTGGGCTGAACCGTTTCCATGTTACAGCATGACACTGTATCTCTTCTGTGCCCATGCAGTGTCCTTGTGGCTATGAGACACAGTTACAGGTTGCTGTGGAGTCCTTTCCAGTTCTACATACTTGCAATGGTTTGAGGGCTGCATTGCCAGCCACTGGAGTGGTATTGTCCTAGTGCAAAAGCATGGGACGTGGATGTGGGTTGCATCCCCAGAAGTGTTTCAGATGGGCACAGCAGGGTTGGAGATCCATTAAAGCCTTGGAAAACTGTTGAGATGGAAGGGTGCTAAACTTGACTGTGTGCAAACTGTGCTTGTGATCTGTCTGGCCAGGTGTCATGGAGCAGGGCACTTGGCAGAGAGTGTGAACTCCCCAGTCCATGTGGCCTTCAGAAGGTATGGGCTTTTTAGCCCTGTCTTACTTAGCAGCAGCAGTGTGCTCACTGGGAAAAACAGTTATCTCTTGCCTTACTGCCACAGCATTTTTGTGGGGAAGTAGGGAAGTTTCTTAAACTCACCAAGGTGTAACAGAGAGCACAGTTTGGTGAAACTCTTAAAATGAGAATATCCCGGGTCAGAGAGGTGTAGGGCAGTTGACGACTCTCTTGTTACTTTGCTGACAGAATGCAGATTGGTTCATTGTTACAGGTAGGATTTTTGAAAGAAACAAAGGGTTTTGTCTAGCCAGGGCCCTCAGCAAAATTAATCCATACTAATTTGAAGTGTGAATTTACAGTTAAACTGCTTTAAATTCTTCTGTATACAAGTGAGTTCCAGAATGAAAGTCGTCTCTAAATTGCTGATAACCTCATCACCTAATTGCTTCCATAAAGTGATGAAGTGCTGTAGGAGCCCAAGTCAATTTGACTTTCTTAGCAGCCAAATACCTAGTCATTTTAGAAAATGGAATGTTAAGTTCCTAATAACTTAAGTCATTTTTGAAAATGTAGTTTTGTTGGAATATCTGAAGTATTCAGCACCATAGCAACAGCGAAGAATTATGTCTAGTGTATAATGCACTCAAAAACTTACTGGATATCAGTCCTGAAAAATATGAGATACATTACAAGCATAAGAATAAAATACTCGCAGTGATATTATTAAGCATTTTCAGTAAGGGAGAAAGGGGAGATCTTTTATTTTTCAGAGTATGTGATAAATGCTAGGCTACAAAATTTTAATGTTTAATGCAATGAAAGCTAGAAATTAATAAGCCATGCTTGCACTGGCAAAGGGCTAAAAGTTACAAGACAGAGTTACTGATTGTAATTTATGCTTTATGGACTTCATGAAGAGGTAACTCAGTGTCCTTTAAAAGAATTACATTAAAATAGAAGTTGAGCATCTTCAGAGAAATCAGGGATTCTCTTAGTGCTACTGTGATGATTCGTGTTAAATCCGAGTCTTCTCCATTGTGATGCAGTGTACTAAATTCACACATGAAACTGTTCTTGACAGCAGATATAATAAGACACACGATTTAAATGTCACTTGTGTAACACATCCAGTGTATACTAGCAGATGATACAAGAAACTTGGAAACTTCTGGGTTTTTTTTTTGTGGAGAAGAGTGAGTCTTCTCTTTGTCCCTCACTTTAGCTTGGCTCAGGACTGGAATCTAAGTCCCTGATTGATAAGGATCATAGCTGAAGCATTGATTTTGTGTTAATACTCATATCTCTGGCATCCCATGGAGTGCCTTTCGGGACCGCTTCTGTTGCTGTTGACTTTTCAGTGTTTCAATAAGCAGTGAACAGCCCCATACTTAGGTATTTTTTTCTCTGGCTTTGCTGTCTTCTGCAGGAATACCATGGTGCATCTCTACCATAGAGAATATTTGTGTGACCTTTTCCTTTCTTAGAGAGAATTTAATATCCAGTTTGTTCCTCACTGATAAGCTTACATGCTGAAAAGCAGTCTGTTGCGGTTGTTTCTACAGACCCTATGATGAATGAAGGCTATATTACAAAACACAGAACATGGACTTAGGTGGTGGATCTAGATAGGGTACAGCCACCATTTCACATTGCATAGTGGTCTGCTGTACAGTGGAAAGAGTCTGTACCATTACTCAACCTCTTTGGTTAACTTCATCTGCAAGACTTCAGAGATACTGACCTTTCCCCAGTGGGCTGATAAAGAATAGCACAAGAGATGCCTACGAACAAGACTGCCTGTAACAGAACTGGAAAGGCAGCTCTTCTGTCCATGGGCTGTATGGGTACTTGGGACCATTAAGATTCCAAGAGCATGTTCAAATATAAAGGCCAAGTGATAGTGAAAGATCATATGTTAAACACCTTGAAAGACAAATCTGTAGTAGCTCTGTAAGTACTCTGCTCAAATTTTCAGAAAAAGCTTCTGCATTTCTGTGTGCTACGCTGACATAGAATTTGGGAGTTCAAGCACATTGTAGCTTGGAGTGGAGCAAAGAAGTGTGTATCAAAACCAAAACTGTGTATCTTGGAGTGGGATAAACCTTCAACATTTGCAGAGGATGACAGACTTTCATAAGAGTCATGCCCTTAACTGCTTATTTCAGCAATTCAGCTGCCTTTTTTACTTCCCAATAGGCGTGTATGGCTTTGTTATTAGTCACCTCACTTAAAGTACGATGTGCTACATCTTTTTTGCTGTGATCCTCTAAAGAGCTGATTCACATCTGTGTTTCCCTGGGTTTGTGCTGATGCAATTCCATTGAGATCACGTAGATATCCCTTATCCCAAAGGGAAGAACAGATCTTTCATGCTCCATTAATGTTCCTGCTTCTCTCACCAGGGGAGCTATCCTCCTTGCTAAAAATTCCTTTGAATACTATAATTGAGGATAAAGATCTCTTTGAATATTAATTAGTTTTTCATTGGCCTCACTCAAAATATTTAACTCAAAGTAATTTCCTGGCAATTATCTCTCGATTATAACTTTGAGTGGATTTACCCTTTTTTAATAAATTCCAGTTTATCAAAAAGGAGTTCTTTTTGTATGTGTTCAGTTAATCACAACTACAGATAAGACAAAAAGCAGTAGCTGTACAGAGGCTATTTTGGTTTCTTTTTTTAGATTTTCTTAGAAAAGCTGTCATTCTTACCATAGCTTTCCCTCTTTTGTTCATCTTTGTTCCTTTAACCATACTCTAGATGACTGTCCCTCATGCATGTAAGTTCAAAGTCTTTTGAGTGGTTAAATCTACTGGGCCTGTTGAAGCAAACAGCTTTGTACAAAGACTAAAATGGCAGAACAACTCAAAACTTTTCTTTATGCCTCTTCCTGGAATGGTGAGATAGGATCTGATCTGCTCTACTTGCCTCAGCTTCCCATTCATTCTAGGACTCCTAATTAGGTATAATTAAATTGCTGACAAAACTCCTTTCTGTTTCCAATTTTGCTTTAAATGTTCCAAGAGAGGGAGAAATTTCCATATCATTACCAAGGTCATATGGTTCTTTAGACTAGCAGCAGGACAAATTCTAAAACCATCATGTTTAAATCCTTTCTATCAGGAAGCAATTTTACACATTTAATAGATGGCCATGGAAGATGCCTTTTCAAATCTCTGTAAAGGGATGAAATTCCCTAAATGCCTGTTTAAAACTTATTCTAAATCTGGACATGAAACGAGGAGCTTAACTGTCATTCTCAGTGTGAATCAGAGGAGGATTCTTGTGAGCTTTTAGGAATACCTTGAGGGCTGCTTCACTCATTCTCTCTGCCAGCAGAGTCAACGTCTCCATCTAATAGGACAGATACATCATTCCAAGGTAGGCAATAACAAGCATAGCTCTTTGCAGAGGTGTTACCCTTTCAACCTGGGACCTCAGCATTATCTGAAGCTTTTTTCATATTGAGGATTTCATCAGGACCTTGCACCAGAATCCCTTCCCAAATGCACCAGGGAGTTTTCCATAAACCCAAACACTTGCCCTACACTTCCAAGACAAGAAGCTGCAGTCCTTGAGTTCACTGGAGCTCTCGGATACTACTGTAAGAGAATCAAATAATTCACAGTCCTCCTTTTCTTCCTTGAGCATGAAGAACTGCTCCATAAGGCTCACCAGCAAGGCTGTCAGAAAGGATCACCCCTTGCTGCCAGCACAACTAATACGTTGCTACCAGCTGGTTGACATACCTCTCCCACTGACTGGTAATGCTCACTCCACCAGACTTTTGGACTGCTTCCAGGGCTTGCCTCTATTTATAATCTGGGTAGCAGCTACAGGAACTCTGCTCTGTTCATATTTGTCAAGTCTTATGGAATTAGTTACTACACCAGACGCCAAATTTTGTAGTGAAAGTACTCCATTCTCTACTCAGCTGAATTCCTCCTCATTTCTGCTGTCCCAGGACAGCACTACTCACCATATGCTTGCAGTGCAGATTGCAGTGACACCAGAAGAAAAGAATTTCTGTGCTCTTGAGTAACTGTGGTCCTTTGAAACCATGACAACACTATAGTAAGAAATAAAATTTTAAAATTAATTCATTTTATGCAATGAATAAAATATTAAACCACATAAAATATTAATAAAGCAGCATTCTGCATCCATTTTATTTCTGTAAGTCTCAAATAAAGCTTAAGCCCTGTTTTGTGGTGTTGATGCTACGTACAACTCAGCAAACAATGAACAAGCAATAGTGGTTCAGAAAGCAGAAAATGTCTCTTGATTTCAACTGCTTTTTTTTCTTTGTTTCATGAAGGCATCTCAAAATAACTTCATTCTGAATGCAGCTCATTAATGTGTGTTCCCCACCCCCTCTCTTCTCAAGCCTTCTCCAACTGGCCAAAGGCTGGCTAGAGCTTTTCGGATTAATTTTCCTTAAGTGACCTACTTTACAGAGAAAGATAATCACGCATTTGTAGCCTCTGACATTCTATTCAGGTCACAGATGGACAGATAGCAAGGCTGTTCCTCACTGATTTACTGAAGATGTAACTAGACCCGAATGAGAAAGGAGATCACCCTGGTGTTAACTGGTCAAAATGCCTAAAAGTATGGAAGAACATTGACTGGTGGTTTAATTTTCAGGGAGTGTGACAGTTAGGCAGTATGATACCAGCCAGCACTTGTTCTAGGAGTGTTTGTGGTAGTGATTGAGTTAAGTTAGTGGATGCTGTAGAGGTTAAATACCTGACTTTGAGCCCTTTGAGTTGACAGTGGAACACCATGTGGTGTTCTGACTGTGAACATGTCTGAAGCTACATACATACCAGACAAGTGACCAATACCGTGGATCAGAGAGTCAGGAGACTTTTGACCTTTCGCTTGCTAACAAGTGCTTACAATCCCATGAACAGGTAGTTGTCATTGTAATGACAATTTTCTGTGCAATCAGACCTAAACCTCTGTTATGAAAGCATTTTTTTTTTTATAGTATGATCAGTTTTTTTGTTTAGTGTGATCAGTTGAGTATGACCAATAAAACTCGACTTTTGCTATTATCCATTAGACACACATTGTCTCTCTTTATTTGTCACTGATGTAGTCATGTATGCAAAACAGCTTGTTCTCTTATTTTCTGAGGTTCAGAAGTTTCAGAGGTTCAGAAGTTTCAGAGGTTCAGAAATTACCAGGCTTTATTCTCTGTGAGGGTATTTTTTAACATTTGGTGGAGCTTTCCACCCTGAGAAACAGGCAACAAGCAGGAGTCTTAAGGATGTCTCTTTTTTTGGAGGACCATCTTGAAATTTTGAGTGTGCCAGGCAGTCAGTGATGTTAATTCTGACAGGTCTGAAAAAATAACTGTAAAAATTGTGACACTGCCAGCAAAGGGATGGATGGCTTTTAGAAGAAAATCAAACATAAATTCAGATTTAATTCTCGCACTACAGTAGTTCAAACCTGTATGCCTCTGTGGGCATACAGCTTTGCTCTCTCTACCACAGTGCAAAACCAAAAGTTGTTCTGGTAGAAGCTGCATTGCAGTTTGGACCACTTTGATCACTGAGTCAATGTTTGTATTTCTTGTGCTTCCTGGAGCAAATAATCTCAGAACACATGAAGAATAACTTGGGTTTGGTTTAGACATTTACAGCAGTTAAGACAACCTGACAGAGCTGTGTGTATCTTTCTTATGACAGAGTCTAATGCATCAAGGGCAAAATCAGCTCCTTTTAGCAAAAAGCCTTTCAAACAGGAATTAAGTACAAAGTTTTAGAAAGGTCTAATCTAAATCCAGATAAATCCAGTTTTACACCAGAATAATCCACAAAGCATCGTTTTAATTATGGTTTGGTTCTTTGATTTGTTTTTTTTTTTTCTAGTTGTCAAGAAAGTATTTGAGAAAAGTAAGTCAGTGCTGCCAGGCTTGGCTATGGGCTATTTTAATCAAATTACGATTTTATGAAACAGAAAATTCACAGCTTTGGTTCTCTGTTTCCTGATATGGTATCCATCCCATGGTTGTGTTCGTATCAGAGAATATGGAGTTTTGTAAGAAGAAATAGTGTAAGTCTAAATAATTGGGAAGTCATTATGTACTGTCAGATATAAAACCAGACTAATTTAACTAATGTGTTTCTATTTTATTGAGCCATAGTACAACCAGTAGAAGATACAGTAGAAAGTATTTGTAGAAAAAAAAACAGTATATGCTACAAAAAATAACATCTGTGTTACAGTAGACATGTTCATGCTCACTGTTTAGATCTCTTACAGACAAAAAAAAGTATGATTGAAAAATAATACTGGTCCACTCCTATTGAAAACAACCAATTTAAAGATAAACAGCTCCAAAGAAATCTAGCTTTTGAACAAGGGTACCCATAGCAGTAGCAGAAAATATATGCTTCATATTTATTGGTGACATTCCAGTATAAAAACAATAACTTAAGAGCTTCTGACTGTTTTCATGGCAGAGCAGTAAGGACATTGGGCAAAGGTGAAACACCCCATGAATCCCCCTCATGTTATTACTCAGCACTGCCTGAGAGGCTGTCTTCTGGGATTTTTCTGGTTTACATGTTTACCTTGTATCATTGTGGGCCCACACATTAGATTGAAAAAAAAATCCATTCACTTCATTGTTTTTGTACTAAGATATTAGGTGATCAGAGAGTTCTGATCATATAACTGGTCTGCATACAGAGGTTTTAATGTGCTGTACTATATCTGTTTAAAATCTTCTGTGCATATTTCTTCTGTTGTGAAAAATTAATTGTAAAGCACATCTCATAAACATGTACAGGTACAGGTGCTGTATACACACACAATTTGCTACTAGTCCTGCCATAGCAGAACTACTAAATAGAACTACTCACTTGCATGAATGGCTGGAATGGATATTTGTTTGCCAGACCAGAACGTCAAGGAAGCATAATGACTACTATAATGAACTAAATTTTTTTTTAGCACATTTTTTACAGAATTTGTTGATCCACTGTGCTACTGTAAATGAAAAGTAAATTTGATTAGAGGAACAGCAGAGTAGACATTGTTACAGAAGTTTGTTCTCATCTTTATAATACGTGAGTCTGTTCCCTGATGAAGTAGGATTATCATTATTTTAATTTAGTCATTTAAAATTTCCAGTGGGGACCTTCTAATTAGTTGAATAGATCAAGAGATGCTAGAGCAATTTGAAAGAACCTGTATTCCTTTTCTGAAGGAACTGGTATTCCTGTTCAAGGAGATGAAGTAGTGTATTTAGAAGGAAACGCTGGAGTGTGGTAGAATCAGACATCATGTTTTAATGAAACAGTAGATGTGATCTGAATTGGTAATGAATATTCTTTGGTGGCTGGCTGATTTTGAACAACTAAGGAGCATTTATAGGAGTCATAATGTTTTTGAAATATGCTTTGATGGGATTGGCTGTGCTTATTCATGAAATGGAAGAGAAGAACTCAGTGAACAAAATGGTGGCAGAAGGTTTCAATGTTCATATGTACAAAATTCAAATAAACATCTAAACCTACCTGCAAAATAGTAATAAATTATAATTCATTTAAGCATATTAAAGTATAGTAGAGCATTTTATTGTAATAATTCCTTATAATTCTTCACAAACCTATATACAAAATCACTTTGGCCAAAGATACAGATCTTTAGTTTTCAGTGATGCCTTTAATAGTAAACCTGAAAAGAATTAATTATTTTCTGTATGTGTTTCCCATGCACATGTGCATCTCCTATGCTGGTAGCATTATGCAAAAAAACATTAATGGGCTATTTGCATACTGTTACATGCACCTGATATGCCTGAGATGTTTTCCCTTTGCATTCTGAGTGCATAGAGAGGGTCTATGGATGATGGCAAACTACCTACCTGTGAAAATTAAAACCTGTATTTACTTAAAGAATAACTAAACTATAGACAGGAATTATTCCTCCCCAGGCTACTTCAGTAAACCCCCAACATCAGCTGCTTCTTTGCAATAAAACAATAATATCCCTGTGCTCCTTCGTCTTTAGTCTCTTTGCTGTTGTTACTGAGGAAAGTCATGTTAATAGTATTATGGTGTTGCAATTCACTGTCTTTTTTGCAAGTAGAAATTAAATACAGAGTTTCATAAAGTATATTTCAGTGATAGAATGTTTGTATTAGGACAACTAAGCTGTGATTCTAAAAGCACTATGTTAGCTCTCTACTCGGGTTGGTGGCCAATCTTTTCTAACAATATATTTCAGAAAGTAGTAGACTAGTGACAAATCATATACATATTCTAGAATTACATGCTGTTGATTTGGGGAAGCTGATGTGTATTTCGTCATCCTTAACATTGTATTAAATTAAACATACCCTCTTGAACTGGGGGATTAGAGGTTGTTTTCCAATCATGATATATCTCCTTTTTCTGAACTTGATGATTTGAGCATCTGGATTCTTATTTGGCCATTCAGTCATAGGATTTTTGCATAGTTCTGTTTTTCCTGGATATTTTGAAAAAATAATAAATCATAAGACATTCTAAGAATTTTTTTAAAACGGGGGAGATTCGGGGTCTCTGACCGTTCTCGTTCTGTCTGTGCAGTTCGACAATCAGCAAGCACTGGGAGGCAGAGCTGGCCACTCTCAAGGGTAACAACGCCAAGCTCACAGCAGCCCTACTGGAGTCCACTGCCAATGTGAAACAATGGAAACAACAACTTGCTGCCTATCAGGAGGAAGCAGAACGTCTTCATAAGCGGGTAAGTTGAGGCAAACGGCCAGGATCCGTGAGGTGGAAGTACTGGTGACTGTGTTTGCTCAGTTTTCAAATAAAATAAATAAAGTTATTGTTGGGACTATAGATTAATCTTTGAGACAGAAATTAATTATTACTTTAAAGTGCACAGTGTTCCTCCTTTGGGAAATTCTTTCCTTGGTAGCAGTTCTTTTTCTGCAAAGGGTATTGTTGCAGGAAGAGTTATCTAACCTTATGACATGTTTGCCAGCTTTTGTTCTTAATTTGTGGCCATCACATCTGGATGTGACATTTCAGGACCTGCTCCATAGCATAACACCTTAGTCTGTCTTGCATTTAAGCCCACAGAAACTTGGCATCACACCTTTAAGTTCAAGAAACCCTGTTGTAGTTTCCACTTGTACAAATGTGAACAGTTTCCTCTCATCCTTACACCTAAGGAAGACTGAACTTAAGTTCAGGAACATTATATGCTGTTAGAGATCTGCTCCTAGTTTCATTCAGGAGGAGCTGTGTCTTGCTCCCTTCACTGCAAATTTTGCAGAGGTCATTTGGCAAACAAGAAGTTAGTGCACAGTGGGGGAGGGGGATAACAGTGTCTGAGGTGGAAGGCTGCATTATGAAAACAAGTATACAATGCTTTATTTCCTCTTTTTACATACAACTTTATATATTGTATAATCTATTCACCTTTATTCGTATAAATTTGTCTTTATAGCTTACAAGACATCTTTGTGCAAAGTGAAGGCAAGATTAGCACCTGTGAAGGGAAGGTGTCTTTGGGGAAGCTGTAGTACTTCTCTTGATATCTGTTAACTTGGGAAAATATCAAAGAGATGTACTTGGTTAAAAAAAATAAAAACAAACAAAAGTATTGCATTTGTGCATGGAAACAGATTTCATGTGCATGCTGACAAGAAGGGAAAGGTCAAGGAGCACACGTGGCAGATGTTTTAATTTGGTTTTGTATGCTATATTCTCCTAATAAGGTACCGCAATTACAGTTAGCCAAATCCTGCAAATTGCAAAGGATTCTTTCAGACCTTTCCAACTGGAGGCTGTCAGTAGTCCTAAGAACAAGGCTCAGATGTAACAAGCAGGAACATCAGGGAGAAATTCAGAAGGCTTACATCTAACCTGGGCCTGTGGAAGAATGGCAAGAATTCCCTTGAGCTAGAGAAATCTGGGGAAGTGGCAGGTTGTTGGGGCTGTCCTTTACCCAGACTGAATTCCAGACAAGGATCCTGAAGTCCCAGACAACTGATTTGGTGGGACAATTTCCAATGGACTGCAACTGTGCGTACCATAGCTGGCTGGACAAAACCCATGAAGATTAATTAAAACTGGTGCTTTTTGCAGAGTGCTTTCAGTCTAAGAAATTGGCAGTGTCTGACAAAACTGCTTTGCTTCAGGTATTTTCCAGTCAGGCACAAGCTTGTGTGTTTCTACAGAGGGAGATTTTTATTTTGTTGTCATTTAAGCTTTTCCTTTGAAAGGGTAGGAGTTCTAACATGCTGCAGGTTTGTTAATAGATTATAAAAGTCATTGTTGATAAAATTATTTAAATTACAACCTTTTATTAAAATTACAGTAGTGCAGACATTCAGGTGGATTTGACTGCCAAATAGCCTTTACAGTGAAGAATTCCTCATTAAAACATGGCACATAGTGAGGTAGCTTCCTAATAAAATATGTTAACAGCTTTTGTTGCAAAGCTGAGACCATACAATCCCTACCTAAGAGAGAAAAGAAAGGTGACACAAGAACAGCAGCTGAATTTATGTGTGTTTCCTTTTTCTTGATACTACTTTCACTTAGTCACATCTTATTTAAAATATGTTACTGGAAAATGCAGTTAATGAATATAGGAAATTTTAGCATGTCACTTTGCTTTTATGTGATACTGCAGTTAACAGAAGTAGTAACTCAGTCTTTGTATTCATTAATAACCTGATGATTTTTTATAACTTTGCCCAGCAGATTTCCTGCAATTACATTGTATTTCTAAAGGAATGCTAAATCCTATAACGTGGGATCATCTACACTCTGCTCTTTTGACCACTGTTTGGATGCCTTTATTAAATGTTTCTGTAATCGGTGAGCCCAGGGCTTGTTGATACGTAGAATATAGGAACACTCTGTGCCGATGCCTCTCTGGGCATACCTGCGAATTGTGACAGCGTAGCTCATCAGGAGTGCTGCCCTCTGCTGGAATTTTCTATAGAAAAATACAAACTTGGCCAACCCAAGAAAACAAACTCTCTAAGTAAAAGTATGCAGGTCATGTTAAAACAAAAACAAAAACAAAACAAAACAAAACAAAACAAAACAAAACAAAACAAAACAAAACAAAACAAAACAAAACAAAACAAAACAAAACAAAACAAACAAACAATCTGTTATCCATATAACACAAGAGCTCTTCTCACCTGCATGCTGGAGACTGGTCTTTCAGTTTGAAGTACTGCTCTATTTGAAAGAGAAACTTCAAGTCAGGTGGTTCTCTCCTATGCACATCAAAAATTTACTGTTGCAGTGGCAGACCTGGAGACTGCTGGTTACAGTCCATGTGGTAGCAAGAAAGGTGGACTCACTGTATTGTGTTTTCCTTCTGTTCTGTTTATCCATTAAGCTCAATATAAACACATAGCTGCAGCTGATCCAAAAAATGTTCCTTAAACTGGAATTTGTCTCACCTGAGACTATGTAGAAATCATATATAAAGTCCTAAGATAGTAATCTTTTTTTTCCTTGCAAAACTGACTAAGGTGTTGAGCTGAATTTGCTTCTGTAAGTGATTGACTTTCTTAGATAATAATCTAGATAGTCTTGTGGACATACTTTTAGTCAGAGGAAATGAACTCCATCCTTAGTTCATGAAACCACAGAATAATTTAGCATTGAGGGGAACTTTGAAGTTCCAGAGTTCAGTTCTCTACTGGTCCCATTCTCCACTGAAAGCAGGGTCAGCTTTGAAGTTAGGTCCAATTCCAGGGCTGAATCAGATTTCTGAGGGCTGTGAATTAAATCTCAAAAAGTGGAGATCCCATAGCCTCTCTAGGCAGCCTGCTCAAATGTTAGACCACTTTGCCAAATTAGTTTTCCTAGTCATATTTAATTGACATTTGCTGTGCTGCAACTCGCATGTGTTGCCAGTTCAGAAGGAAATAGAGAT
Organism: Merops nubicus; assembly: GCF_000691845.1. Taxonomy (NCBI): domain Eukaryota; kingdom Metazoa; phylum Chordata; class Aves; order Coraciiformes; family Meropidae; genus Merops; species Merops nubicus. Next base: position 9,252 of record NW_008618600.1, on the reverse strand, counting down.
TTCATCCAAAAGACCCTTTGTTGAGAAAGTTGAATAGACCAGATTTTTAGAAATGTGCATAGAAAAAATATTTCAAGGTGAAAGAAAAAATTGAAAATTAGTTTGCAAGTTCATTTGTTATGTAGGTGTTGTTTTATATGGAAAAGTTGTCTGTCACAGCATCTTGCCCACTGGAGAAGAAGAATGTGTGCAGATAGATATGCACTGGAGCAGTATGCTAACTTACAAGATCATAATCTTGTATAAAATAAACCAGCCTCCAGAATGAAGAATGATAACTGCTGACATTAGCTGCTATATTTAGTTCAATTTAATAATATATTATGTGGTTTGTATATAATGTAATTGTGGTATTCACCCCTTACGTGCTTTAGGTGAATATAAAAGCTTTGGTGCCTGAGTCATCTGTCTGCAAGCTACAGCAGACTCATATCCTTTGTCAAGTGTGGTGTTGGGGTGGAAGTAATACATATTGATTATTAAACTTTGCATTATTAGTTCCATCTTCAGTTTCTTCTTTATATAAATAATTTTATAAATAACCTTGTTTGCAGTTTCATTTTTATATAAAAAAATATGTTGTTAATACCATCTTACTGGCTGACTACTGCTTGACTTCTTATAATTACTTTTTCCATAACCAAACTTAGAACTTTGTCATGGTTTATTTAAAACCATTCTTTGATTTTACACGTCTCTCTTTTTTGTTGGTTTTTTTTTTTTATTCACTGTGGTAAACTGGGTCTTTTGTATTGTGCAGTATTTGCTGTAAATTTTGCATGTAAAGTTGTTTTACATTATTTTAAGTGTAATCATTTTAAGCTATAATTGTTTTGACTGAGGTTGGTTTTGTGTATCACATTGTTTACACTTTTAAAAATATAGAAACAAAGCTAATAGGCATTCCTTTGATTTTGATTGTATATTAATTAATTTATTATTTGCCGTTTCTAATTAAGTGTAAGAATTACTCATCTATGAGTTCAGTTTTTCATATTAACCTACATTTCTTTGCTTTCTTTGATGCCTCTGTCTTCCTAATTCCATTTGTTCTCTGTATTAATAATGCCTAGAGCTGAGACAAAAGAGAATACAGATTCAGTGTGGCTGAGTGCAAAGTTCTCAATAAACTGGTGTTTTGTGCTCTCTTCTGATATATTATGAACTCAAGTCAGAAATAATACAGTACTTGATACTTTGATATTTTGTCAGATACTGTATTTTTCAGAAGTTTGCTAAATGAGCGTATGCGTTTTTCCCTCTGAAGAACAATGAGATAACAATTCTGGGAAGATGCAATGCCCAGTCAAGAGCTTAACTTGGAGCACTCAGCCTCCTCTCCTCTACAGAAGCAACCTAGCAAGGATTTCCCTTAAACGCGGCAGGGGAATACTCCTTCACACATTGCATAGCTTTTTGGAGTCAAAAGGGATTCATGAGTTAGAATAGCTCAGTAACAGAAAGAAAAACCCTGACATGAGCTACTTCAGACAAACAGAATAGCATCAATAATAACATTAATTCTGATAACCACAAAAAGGAAAGGATTGAATGGTGATGTCAATTATGGAAAGTCAGGAAAAGTTCTGTCTTTGTCATGTTAAAAATGAAAATGATTAATTTTTTTTCTTGTATGAGAACTGCTAAAGTAAATCATCCCGTGACACTGGGCAATAGCGTAGAGTATTAACACCAGTACATAGTAATAAGAGCTGCAGTTCTTGAAGATCATTCATATGCAGGAAAAGAAATGTAAGATAAAAAGAGATGAAGGGATCAAGTTCTTGTGTATTCCTGAAAGAACAGAGAGGTAAACTCTTGAATTCTAGCATGTTATTTTACCAGGAATTCTTAGGAAAGGAGACAGAATTAGCCTATTATGTTCTCGTTCTTTTATTCAGTGAAGAAAATAAGTATGAAGACATCATTATGTAGTCAGTAAGTCAAAACCACGTGACAAATAACAAACCCTGATTTCATTACTGTTAAAAGAAATTTTAAAACGGGTATTAAAAAAAGTGCATGAGCATACAGAAATAAAACCATCATTATTTTATTTGGCTATTTCTGTGCTTACTTAAAGAAAAAGCAATCTGTAAAAGTAATTGTGAAAGTCCACAAGAGGTATGAAATGCTATGTAAGTGATCTGCTTAGATAGAAGATCTTTGCAGACCCTTTAGCACTCACCTCCACATTTCCACCAGCTGCATGAATAACTGAATAACAAAAACTGAATTTTGAAAACGCAGATGGGATAAAGTTGCTTATTGAATCAGAGCCCATATTATTAATCAGAGCCCATATTTACTGAGCAGTCTTACTAGCACCATTGTGGGTCTACCGTGAATAACTGTATTTTTATGTGGCCAAGGAAGGACATTATCTAAAAATGCAAATATGAAAGAAGGTGGCTGAAAGTGCGTTAACAAGAAGTTTATTCATGGTGTTTTGATCAAAAGATTTGTTTGCAATACACCTTTTTTATGTGATGACTCTCTTTTGTCATCCCGCTTCTAAGACTCCATCCCTTCTACTTCCACTGAGCAATCCAGACATACATTATATTTAAATTAGGTTTGATTAAAGAAAGAAGTTATTCAAGTGTAACTTCCTTCTTAAGATGTTCTAATAGCATGTGGCTTGATAGCAGCTTAGTACTGTTTGTTTGTAATGAAAACAGATGATCATTTTGCAGGGTAGGTATGGGTAGCCTGGCAGCTTAATCAAAACAGTGGTATTACTGTTTTGTTAGTATTTGTCTGTGCATTCATTTGGAAGAAATGAGTGTACAGATGAATCGGTTCTGAGTGCATAAAAAATGTACGAGTAAGTCTGTATATTTATGAATGCAATCCTTCAATCTGAAACTGCAAGCAAACACTTGTTGCACTAGAAACTCCTGAAAAGATAAAAGGAGAAGTGCAGCTCTTTCTCTTCTAAGTGAGCTTGCTCATAATGTTAAATATTGATGAAATGTCCAAAAGAGCTGTTTTGGGAAGTATTGGGATTTTCTGTGACACAATAAGATCTGGAAAAGCTAATTGTTCTAACTGTGATAGTCGAGTATTTAGAAGACATATAGGAATATAGTAACTGAATTTCACTTTTGAAATCACAGTCTTGACTTCAAGAAGAATTTATGTTTAAAAGCAGGCTGTAATTACTTGTGTAAGATTGGTTATCCATCTTGTAGTGGAACTAGTGTCTAATAAATATAAGTCCAGTGTGATATTTTAAAAGTCCTTGTGAAACCATTGCAGCGGCTGACCACCTTCTTTGCATGATGTTAGGGGATACCAAAGGAAAAATACAAGCATTTTCTTCCAGGCACGTGTATTTTTTTCTCATATGTACATTCTTTGCTCCTCCAGTATCCATTTCAGCTATTGTAAGTTCCATATAATTTTTGAAACAGTATGTGTTGTCAGTCTTGACATTAGACTATCACAGCATATCTTAAGACAGAATTTCTAAAATCCAGCATGTACTCTTAGCTCCCTTTCTGTGTGTGATTCCTAATACAAATAATCCACCTCTAGCCTTCATCAAGATTCAACCCTTGGTTAATAATTACAGCTGACTGAAAAGACAGCCTCTTTTCAGACAGAGCAGGTGAATCAAGTTATGTTCCTGAAATCAAAATGTGAATTCAGTATGGTGAACTGAAGGCAAGTCTTTTCTGTCTTTCTTTTTGCCTTGATTTTATTTTTAGAGCTGATTTTTATTTAGGACCCAAGTCTATTTCATTGGTGTTTTTTCCCTGGGAATTCACTTTCGCTGAATGTTTCATCTACAAGATGGTAATGTGAAAAAAATACAAACCAACAATCAAACTACTGTCACTCTGGGAAAGGACAAAAAAAAGTTTTCACAGAAGAGTCTCTCATGCCCATCTTCATCTTCTAAGAAACTTAAGAAAAGTGTTAAGATCCATTGATCTGCAAGTTATGAAAAGCATATTTTATGGAGGCAAGCCGCAAATTTTTTATGCAGTCAAAGCTTTGTAGTGAGAAATATATCTATATAATTCCAAGACTCTGATGGAGAATGAGGAAATTACTGAATTTAAATCCTCAGGATTAAAGGATGACATATCTATACTGTGTTTGCTATTACATTATGTCATGAGCTGGCCAGATAGCTGGAAGATGTGTTTGTTAATTAGACTGCAGAGAAAGGCAGATCCTGTGAAGTTAGTATTAGCATTATCAGTTGCAAATAATAAGGGGTGGCTGGAGCTCAAAGCATCGACTTTGGTAAACTTCATATATTTTCAAATATTCCTACTGCAGTTTCATTACTTCCATCACAAAAAATCAAGCAGATGATGGATTATTCGTCTTTCATCTCTGTAGAAAAGAATAACTGTGGAAAACATTTCGATATTTCCATGGCTTGAGGCATCACTGCCACAGAGAAAAATATGTCCTTTTCAGCAAGTTCTTTGTTTTCTCTCTTGAAAAAAGTAACATACTGTTGGTAATGCACAAAACTCCCCCCTGCCCCAGGTTATCATTTTATCTATAAGTAAATGTTGGAAATAATTAATTTGCTGTCAGAAGTGATGTATATGAATAATACTATGGTGTACTTTATGTTCTTTCAGCGGCAACCTTGAAAAGCAGTTTTCCTTGTTTTCTGCATTTTCACATTTCTCAATGCCAAGAGTCTTTCCAGAGTTCTTTTAATCCTGAAAGCTGTACTGGCATTATTTTTGTGATTGGCTTGTTACATGCTGTCTTGCATCTCCATGTCCACCCTGAAGAACTGGGAAGCTTCTTCTGCATGAATTATGTGAAACTTTATGCAGTTTTCCTGGTTTTGCTGAGCCATGTGACATCATTTCTCTTCTCTTTGTGGGAAGCAATGGGCTCTTTTTTCTTTGCAGGAATTTCATCTTGAATTATTGATGGAATAATATTGTCACAGTTATGATCCATTTGGGGATGTAACTCAACCAGCTAAAAAAACATAATTTTAATACTTAAATTGAGTCTTGCGTGTGAGCACTCTGCCTGTTCTGCACTGCAGCTTGGGCTAGTAGACCTGGGATATTGCATTCCACAGTAAATAGAGGGGATAAAAACACCTTTAGGAAACAAAGAATTAATAGCATCAGGTTTATAACGCAGGCTAAAGGTACACTAAAAATATATTGGTAATATGAGTAAAAAACTGACTGGCTGTGCCCAAAGAGTCATGCTGAAGGGACTTAAATCTAGCTGATGGCTGGTCACAAGTGCTGGTCCCCAGGGCTCTCCAACAGTATGGGTGTTCCCCGGCAGCACTGGGGCCTGTTTTCTTTAATCTGTCTGTCTGTGCTCTGGATGAGGGCATTGAGGGCTCCTCAGTGCAGTTGCACTCAGCTGTGGACAGCACCAAGTTGAGCGGGATGTTATCAGCTTGAGGATAGAGCGGCTTTACACAGGGACCTGGACAGGCTGGTACAATGGACTGAGGCCAGTGGGATGAGGTTCAGCAAAGCCAAGTGTTGGGTCCTGCGCTTGGGCCACAGCAACCCTCCACAACACTACAGTTCTGGGGACAAATGGCTGGAAAGCTGTCTGGTGAAAAAGACCTGGGAGAGCTGGTCGACAGCTGGTGGCCAGCAGGACTAAGGAAGTGATTATGCTCCTGAACTTGCCACTGGTGAGGCTACACCTCAAATCCTGTGTTCAGGTTTGGGCCCCTCACTAGAAGAAGGACATTTTGGTGCTGGAGCACATCCCAAGAAAAGCAACAAAATTTGTGGGGGGTCTACAGCACAAGTCTTGCGAGGAGTGACTGAGAGAACTGGTGTTGTTTAGCCTGGAGAAAAGCACATTCAGGGGAGACTTTATTGCTTCCTAGAGCTACCTGAAAGGAGCTTGTAGTAAGGTGTGTGTTGGTCTCTTATCCCAAGTAACAAGTGATAGGACAAAGGAAAAGCCCTCAAGTTGCACCAGGGGAGGTTTGGATTGGATATAAGGAAAAAGTTCTTCACCAAAAGGGTTGTGAGGCATTGGAACAAACTGCCCATGGTAGTGGTTGAGTGACCATCCCTGGAGGTATTTAAAAGATGTGTATATGTGGTGCTGAGGGACATGGTTTATTTGTGGGCGTGGCAGTCTTAGGTTAGTGATTGGACTTGATGGTCTTAAAGGTCTTTTCCAATCAAAACAATTACATGATTCCATATTCTATCTGTTTTTGGATCTCTGTAGCAGCTGAAGTAATTTCTGTATGAAGTTTAGAAGGAATTTTGTAATCTGTTGGTACTGAATTTAAAATGCTGAATAAAAAATACTGTTGGCTGAGAATCAGAAACTTACAAATTTAACTCTAGAAAGCGGCTTGAAAAAATGGGTCAACCTGCAGCAAACGTTGCACACACTGATTCAATCAATAATTGCTTGGGAAAGATGACTGCTCAAAATATTTCTGTCATTTTTACTTCTTTGCGTCCACCTATCTGAAGTCTTTACCTGTGAAGTATTTGTCTGTGTTTGGATTGGATGCATCTCCTGCCTTGGTTTCTCTGTGGCTTGATTTTGTTTGTTTTCTTTGAGAAATTCTTCAGTCTTCTGGAGCTTTGGGCGGTTACTGTCTTAAGCTCACATCAAGGCTGTTGTGCCTTGCTGTGTTATGTGGCCCAAAGCTCACTCCTCCAGCCTTCCTAGCAGCCCAGCGTGTGCTAACAGCCTGCTGCAATGAAAACCTCTGCCTGGCTTCTTCCTCTGTTTACAAGCTATTGACCTTAGATGAAACTTGCCAGAAGACTCTAGACTAGCCTCTACGGAGAAGGCTTAGGCTTTGCCAGAACAAGTTGCCTTGCTGTCTTATTTCAGCTGATTTATATCTCACTGAACTATGCAGTTAAGTGTAATGCCAGCCATACACTGGAAGAATTAGCTCATTAAATAGTCACTAAAACGCTCTTTCAGAATGTTCTTCCCTACGTGCAATGCTTACCTGGATGATAAATGCAAAAAAAAGAAGCAGAGCCTAAGAACAATACCCTTTTTTATTATTATTTTTTAGTCTCAAAAATGAAGTCACAGTATTGACTTTTTTCAGATACGTAAGTCAGTGCAGCTGTACAATAACACAATAAAAGAAATTTGTTTAATCGGCTATTGTTCAAAGACTACCCTTTCAGGCTAAATTCTATACTGGAAACAGCTTAATCACAGGTACGTTGCTCGGTGTTGCTGCGCAAAGGCTTGAATGATTGATTGAGCCTTGCTCTTAAACATGAAACACTGAAAGAGGAGATGTCCCTGCAAATAGCATGTGGGAGGGTTAGACTAAAGCATTTTAGCTTCCTTTTATGTCCCCTTCCGTACACAATGCACAAACAGTTATTTTTAAGGATTTTTGGACCACTGGTCATGAGAAAAATAAATTCATTTTGAGACAAGGAAATAGAGCAAGTAAATGCTATCCAGATTTTTGCCTAGAGCTTTATCTTTTGTTACTTCTGTTTTCAGTTGTATATTCTTTATATCACATCATTTTCCAGCCCATGTTACTCTAGAGTTCTTTTCGAAGGGGTCACAATATGATTTTATTTCTCATAGGCATATTCAAGAAGATAACGTCATGAAGATCTGTGACTTTTTTTCAGACCTCTGTAGAAATGGATGTTAAGACTGATTAAATTAATCCATTTTTTTAAAAAAAAATTGTTCTTTTTTGTCCAGCTTACTGATTTTTCAATGAACAGTAAACAAAACAGTTGAACAATGCATCATTTTCTTGCATAAGCAGCTAGAGAAGGACATGTGCCCAGAGAAAAGCTGGAGCAGGGTAAGGCATCACAGCCTTTACAGTGTTGGTAATTAATTGCCCTTCTGACAACAGTTGCCTCTGTGGCAAGACGATTGTGAGAGCACTCCCTGCTCTGCTCAAGCAAAATAAGCTGTGATTGCTTAAACAATTTCAGTAGGTGTCTTGAATGAGTATGGACCAGCGTGTGCTGGCAAACATGCACGGGAGCCGTGCAGCTGGCTCTTGCGCAGGGTGTGTCCTGCCAGAGGCAGTGCACACAGCCAAGAGCAGTGACATTTCACCCACCACAGCTCAATCCACCAGCCTCTTTGGGTTCCAGACTTGCACCAACACATGGATCCTTTCTGGGTGTACCAGCCCAGAGGAGACTGTCTGGGGAACGGTGGGGATCCAAGTGCTTCTGTAGTCACAGGATGCAACACCTCTGCACCCTTGCTTCCGAGGCACAAGGTCCTAGGACAGAGCTGGTTTAGGGACAGAGTTTTCTTCTGTCTCTCCAGCAGAGGCTCTTACACTTTGTGTAAATGCGTTTTCACTGTGCCAAGTGCTTGGTAAGAGCCAGTGGTTCTTGCTTAGTGCCACAGCTTTAATTAAAGGAGAGCTTGACCTTCTTGGATGTTACTATACCAGTCTTTCACAGCAGGTAGGAGACAGCCTGACCATGGGTTCCCCTGACAACCGTAGTCCTGGGTTCACAGAGGCTTCCACCTCTAATTCCAGACTCAGTTCAGCAGAAAAGCTTGAAAATGTTTAAGAAGTTAAACATCATAAGGGCTGAAGGGGAGCGAGGTGAGGGAGTTTAACAGTTCCAGCAAAACTTAGGAATGAACTAGAGCTCTTGCATGAACCCTTAATGTCAGAAATGCAGAAATCTGTGTAAAACTGTGGCAGCTGTGCTAGACACTGAAGAGTTCTTGACTGGGCAAGATCCTGACCAAACAAATGTGGCTTCAGAATTTGCCCTATTTTGAGCAGGAGGCCACAACCAGATGACCACCAGAGTTGCATTCCAGCCTAAATTTCTCTGTGCCTCTGTGATTCTTACTGTATCTTGATGTTAGTTCAGACTCTGTAGACATTGATTCATCCCCGTCAGTGTGTTCCAGTTCTTCTTGGTTGTGTTTGTGTAGTTCTAGCAGTGAATATGGTAAGTAACAATTGGTAGCAGTCACAAGGAATCTAAACAGATATATTTTTGTGTAATTGAAGCAACCAGAGAAATTATGTAAGACTTCAGTTATAATAGCCAGTGGCATATAAAACTGAGAAAACTGCTGTTACTTTTTGCCATGAGCACTGATATATTTTTTGAGTCAATTCCAGCCACTAAGATAGTTCTTGGGAGTAGGGTGTGGAGTGTTGTGTTACCAAGTTAGATCCTTATCCCTCATTCATAGAATCATAGAATGTTTGGGTGGGAAGGGACCTCCAAAGGTTATATAGTCCAACCCCCTTGCTATAAGCAGCGACATCTCCAACTA
>NW_008618599.1:4306-10169 GCF_000691845.1 Merops nubicus | reverse complement strand
ACCCCTCTGCAGAGCCTCCCAGCCCTCAAGCAGATGAAACCCACACCTCGAATCCTATCTGCCCTCCCTTTTCCTGCATTTAGTTCTCCCTCACTGGTCAGCTGTAAGTCAGCTCCAGCCTGGCAGCTCTGCACACCCCTCCATGGGGACAGTCTCCTCAGACCCACTGCATCCCCATGGACCAAGGGTTTTTACAGTCAATCATTTCATGCTGAAACTCTTCCCCACAGATAAAAAGCCATTTGAGGAGACACACTCAGTGCTCTGCCCCACCTCCCAGCCCCACCATGCAGAGAAAGACATCCAAACTGCAGCCCATTATCACTGGGGGTATTTCCTTTCCCAACTAAGAAGTATTTCAGCCTCTGGCTGTTACCAGGAGGACAACACGTGCAGGGCCTGATCTGTTTCAGGCCCATCTCACCAGCCCCAGGCTGCCAACTTCAAACCAGGGACAGCCAGAAGCAGCACCACATAACTCATCCAAAGTCACACAGAAAGGTTGTCTCTGGAGAAACAGATCCCTGAAGGCTCTTCATGAGCTGTGCCCAACAATTGGCTTCTTCTTTCCATTTTCCTCCTGCCTTCATTTATTTCAGTCCCCTCAAAAAGCTCTTCTGGAGTGACAGAAAACCCCCGTGGGCTCCACTTTGTTTACACTGAACCCCACGGTGGCTTTGAGAGAAAAATCTTAAGCTTAATGAAAACATGCAATTAACCCTCGAGATGGACATCAGTGGAAGAATCAAAAGAACCTTTTTCTAGTGTAAATGGCTAAAAGAGGCAACACGTGGGTCCCTCCTTCACACACTCACATTCTGCTCACGGGCAGCTCGGCACATCAGTCACTGCAGGTCACAGTATCCCTCGTTAGGCACCAGAAACTGCTAAAAAAAGGCATTTCATACAAAAGTTGTGTGTTTCTGCCTGTTTAGCTGCATTCTGCTCCTTGCTCTGCTCCCATCACGGGATGTGGGAACAACTCATGCCCAAAGAGAGCTCAGCAGAGGAATTCAGCGTGCCAGGAACACCAAAAACTCCAGAGAAATGACAGAAGAAGGATGCTAAGTCTGAGCTATCATGTTGCCATTTAGCCTTCACAATGGGAAAAACTATCAAAGGGTGTCTGGATGTGTTTGGGCTTGACACGTGTCCCAGACCCTCATCCATCAGCGCTCCCCAACAGCACCCATGGGCAGGTACCAGCTGTCACAAACAGGGCAGAACACTGGGGGGTTTCCACAGTAACTTTAAATCTGGCATCACCCCGGGGACACAGGAGCCACCCCAACCTGTGACTCCAGCATCAAGGTACCAGCCACTCGCCTAGGGAAACGACACCAAAATCCTTTGCATTCAAGCCATAGTTTTGGTTTTAAACAAACTGTCCCACATGTGACCGTGCAAAAAGAAAATCCAGATTTAATAGAACCCTGAATGCTTGATCAAACATTTATTGCTTGTTTTATTATTAATTTTCTTTGCTCTCTGCATCAGGAAATCTCAGCATCAGGTCTTTTCTCCCAGGGAACAAGTGAATAGGAGAAGAGGAAATGGCCTCAAATTGCCCCAGGGGAGGTTTCAGTTGGAGCTGAGGAACAATTTCTTGCCCTGGAAGGTTGCCCAGGGCTGTGCCAGGCTGCCCAGGGCAGTGGTGGAGTCCCCACCCCTGGAGGGGTTTCCAAGCCGTGGAGATGTGGTGTGAGGGACACGGGGCAGTGGGGACCTGACAGTGCTGGGTCAATGGATGGACTTCATGATCTGAAAGGTCTTTTCCAACCCAAATGATTCTATGATTCTATGACATGAAAACACGCCTTGTACAAGCCAGATAAACACAGAATAAAACCCACACAACCAGCATTTTGTTCCAGAGCTGTGGCTGCTCATCGACAGAGACCGACACACACCCTGCAGCTTTTTAAGGACATCACAAGGCAATGTCTCCTTTTACCTCACCTGCAGTTCTTCACCAAAGCAGGGCATAGCTGAGCCTAAGGAATACTAACATTAATTACTTACCCACAGCTCCACAGAACTTCCAACCAGTTCTTCAAAGCCAGAGCAGCCACGTGGGCAAAAACAACCTGAAAAGCCAATTGCAGCTGCCTGAGCCCTCCCTGTGACTGCTACTGCCTCTGGTGGGTCTCACTGCCTGAAGCAGCTGCCAGATCCCTCTGGGAATCCCTCAGGAGCCAAGAAGGCTCAGTGCCTGTGAAGTTGGGTTGGTGGCCCCTTCACACATCTTTGACCCTCCGGCCACCCCTGAGGGTGTTGAGCCCCTGTCTCAGGCTGCCCAGAGAGGTGGTCACTGCCCCATCCCTGGAACCATTCCAGGTGAGGTTGGCTGGGGCTCTGAGCAACCTGCTCTAGGTTGGGGATGTCCCTGCTCCCTGCAGGGGGGTTGGACTGGATGACCTTGGAAGGTCCTTTCCAACCCAAACTGTTCCATGATTCTCTGGAAGTTTTAGGGGTTATCTGAGCCAGCTTCTGAGTCATCACCAGCATCATCACCGCAGCACAAGCGTTAGCACTAGCACAGGCACAGCAAGGAGCACACAGAGCAGATGGGACTGAGAGTCACCAAACTATGGACATTAAATGCCCCAATGCCACTTTTCATAGAATCATAAAGGTTGGAAAAGACCTCTAGGATCACCAAGTGCAACCATCAACCCAACACTGCCACGACCACTAAACCACATCCTCAAGGGCCACACCCTTCAAGTCTTCCCAAAGGCAGATGTTTAAACCTACCCTTGTGGCTTGGCAACCTCCTCCTGCCGCACCACGGAGTCTGTTTAGAAACTCTTCAGAGCTTTTCTATCCCCTCCACCCACTCCAACGTCAGCATCTCATGCCCCCAGGTCCCTCTCTCTCTCTGCTGCTGCTTGTGTCAACGGGCCCTGCGTGGTCCTTCCACCCTGCCTGTGTCAGAAGCTGGGTGATGCCCCATGTGCCAAGCCACCGCCATGCTTCCGTGCTGCTGGATGTCACAACTCCTGCTTCCCTCCACAAGGCTCCCTCATCAATTTGAGCTCCTCTCAGTCCATTCAGGGGAGAATCACAAATTGGGTTTTTATCCCCCTGTTGTGCTTTCATCCCCCCTTGTTTTCCCTGAACAACTTGTCTGGCGTTAGCTGGAAATGAAGGGTTAAGTTCCTGGTGAATGGGTTCCTGCCAGAGGGAGAGCTTCTGAAGAGATTCATTTAGAAGTGGCAAGGCTCCTTAAAGCTGAATTTTGAGCTGAAGGTACAAATGTAATAACTGAGGTCAAACCCTGTTGGTCATTCAGCTCCACAGCTTGGCTCTGGATGCAGGGCACCAGCAGTGAGGCTGAGCTGCTCCCTGGCTGGGACTGCAAGGGCTGCACAGGAGTCACAGAAACCACTGGCTCTGTGGCCCTGCGGGGTCCTGGGCACGGCTGATGGACCCTCACAGCACCAGTCACCTCCCCACACCCAACCTCCATCCTTGGAGTCCTGAAAGGCCACAGCAAGGTGTCCTTGGAGCCTTCTCTTCAGGCTAAAACTCCCAAGGTCTCCTGCCAGAGCATGTTTTGCTGTGGCCTTCCAGGACTTCAAGGTGCCTGTCAGAAAGCTGGGGACAGATTTCTGGGACTTTTACAGGCCTTGTAAAGATGATGCCAGAAGACAAAAGCAGCAGGTTGAGTGGCATTCACAAAAAACCTTGAGAAGAAAAGCTACAGCAGCCCAACCTGGTGCTTGCTTTAGCACTGCTCATAAGCCAGGCACCTTCCAAGGTCTCCAGGAAAAATGCAGTTAATGATCTCACTGTTCCCTTTGGTGAACGTTACCAGACAGATGTGGCTGCTCTCCTCCCATGACCCTCTCACCAGCCAGACGAATGCAAGCAGGCCATGTGAGGACACGCGGAGCTCCAGGCCAAGGCAAGAGGAGAGCCACCACTCTCCCCAGCAGCAACATCTTGGGCTTGGCCCAGCGCTGGGGCTGTGCTCTCCTCACCAGCACAGGGACTGTCACCCCACCTGCCTCACAGACTCCCAGTGTGGTGGGGTTGGGAGGGACCTCTGGAGATCACCTCGTCCAACCCCCCCTGCTCCAGCAGCTCACCCACAGCAGGGTGCCCAGGGTCACAGCCAGGTGGGTTTGGAATCTCTCCAGAGCAGGAGACTCCACAGCCTCTCTGGGCAGCTGCTCCAGGCTCTGCACTTTCACACCAAAGAAGTTTCTCCTCCTGCTCAGGTGGAACCTCCTGGGCTCCAGTTGGTGCCCGTTGCCCCCTGTCGTGTCACTGGGCACCACTGACCAGAGTCTGGCCCCAGCCCCACACTCCAGCTCGCAGGTCCCATCCCTTCCCCAGCACTGAGCCACCCTGGATTTCTGCCCTGCCTGTGGTCAGGCAGCACCGAGCCCAGAGAGAACCCAGCCCTGGAGCCAGCTGCCACCTCCTGCCAGCCTCTGGTGCTGGAGACAATGTGCACCCCAGGGTGGGACATTTTGGCTTGTACCAAAACCACAAACCCCTGCAGAGCCTCACAGCATGGGTTGAGATGCTCAGCACAGAGGCTGGGAAGTCACAGAAGCAACAAATGCTTTGGGTTGGAAGACAGCTCTGAAGGTCACCCAGTGCAACCCCCTGCAGGGAGCAGGGACATCCCCAACTAGAGCAGGTTGCTCAGAGCCCTGGCCAACCTCACCTGGAATGGTTCCAGGGATGGGGCAGTGACCACCTCTCTGGGCAGCCTGGGCCAGGGGCTCAACACCCTCACAGCAAAGAACTTCTCCCTCCTGCCCCATCTCAGTCTCCCCTGCTCCAGGTTAAGCCATTGCCCCTCGTCCTGTCGCTGCACACCCTTGGGAACAGCCCTTCCCCAGCTCTGCTGGAACCCTGCACGGACTGCACGGCCTACTCTGTAGAGCCCAGCCACAGGCTGCAGCTGCAGAGAGGAGACAGAACTACACAAACGGTGCTGCCAGGATTTTCTAATTGCAGACAAAACGTTTCCCAGACTCTGTGAGCTCCAGTGGTGCCACCCAGCCCCAGCTCCCCCACAGCTTCGTGCCCCTGCCCTCCCTCCAGGGCTGGAGCTGCCCACCAAGGGCTCAGTGCCCCACATGGCTCCCAGGAGCTCACCAGCCCCATGGTCTGCTGCCAGACTGTGCTGCCCACCCCTTCTACCCCCCAGCCCAGCACCCCTGGGGCCGCAGAGCCCCCTGCCCTGCCCAGCTCTCCCACCTCCAGGGTCACTCCAGTCACATCAACTAACACCCGACTCTTGCTGCCTCCCCGAGCAGGGGGGACCCCAAACCCTTCCTGAGGGGTGGGGGGCATGATGTGCTCCGCCCAGCAGCGCTGAGACCCCCCAGCAGACACCCCCCACAGCCTCCTGCCAGGAGCAGCACCCCCTGCACCCCAGCTCTACAAGCTGCTGTGCAAGAGAGATTGTCTTGAAACCAGATAAACGCTGAGCAGAACCAACGCGGCGTGAAATCCTCCTGAAGTTGATGTTCACCTCCCAGGGTGACAATTCCAGCTTAAAGACTCCTCGACTCAAGAGGAATTATAAATTCCCCAGGCTGCACCCAGGGAAACGCCCCAAAGGAGATCTCTTGGCACCAGAGCCCATGTCAGTGCCAGGAGACCGTCTGCTGCAAGAGCACAGAGCGCCACAAGATGCCAGCACTGCCCGGCTGGCTGAGCCCTCTCCACCCCAGCACCTCCGTGCTGTGGATGTTTTGGGGTCCCCACGGGGCTCCAGGTGCTGTGAGCAGCCTGAAGCACACCTGAGCCTGGGGAAAGAGCTGGAATGCTGGGGAGAGGAGGAGCAGCTCTCCCCTGCCAGCCCCCCCAGAGGAGCTGGCTCTCCTGCCCCACTGGA
>NW_008618599.1:0-4288 GCF_000691845.1 Merops nubicus | reverse complement strand
AACCCCTCTCTTGGAGGTCAAGTACAGGCACGTAACCGCCTTCAGTGCCCTCGACAGGGGCTCCCTGAAGGGCCATCCCTTACCCAAAGGCTGAGGAGCCTCACAGCCAGGGCTCTGTGGAAGGAAGGTGCCAGGAGAGGGCAACCTGCTCCTGCTGCGTCGCCTGGGCTGGGAGCAGGGAGCGAAGCACCAGCCACCCACCCCCAGCTGCCCCACGCGGGGATGAAGTTCCCCCACTGCCCTCGGGAGGTGGTTTCAGAAGACCAGGTGCCAGCAGACACCGTTTCTGTGGAGTTTCTCCTTCCCCTGGGGCTGAGCTGAGGGGTGAGGGACCATTTGGCAGCGCTGGGTGAAAGGTTTTGCAGGTCCCTAAGTGACTGTAGTGCCCCCAGACACCTCCCTCAGCTTGTCCCCAGGGACACCAGCCACCCCGTGAGCTCACAGCTCCTCCAGGCACCCAATGCCATCAGTGCCACCGTGCTGTGAGCTCCCCCACTGCCCTGGCCCAGTGACCTAAGAGATGCCCTCAGCCTTCTGCAAGGGATCAGCTTTCATCTAATGACTCATTTCTAATTAGCGAGAATTGTCATTCTTTCCAGATTTCAAAACTGATTTTCTTCCAACAGCCTTTTTCTGTGCCAGTGCAAAAAAATAAAAAAAAAAAAGAACACACTTAGGAATTTTAAATGCCCAAAAATAACCCTGAGCCCTGCCCGGGGCTGTCCAGGGCACTCAGTGCTGTCCCTTGGCACAGGCACAGGCTCCTTCCCCGCTGGCATCAACCCCGAGCGAGGGCACAGCTCCTCTGCAGCATCCTGGAGAGCTGAGCAGTGCTGAGCAAGGGACAAAGGGTGGGGGGCAAGAGGCTGGGGCCAGACTCTGGTCAGTGGTGCCCAGGGACAGGACAAGGGGCAATGGGCACCAACTGGAACCCAGGAGGTTCCACCTGAGCAGGAGGAGAAACTTCTTTGGTGTGAGGGTGTCAGAGCCTGGAGCAGCTGCCCAGAGAGGCTGTGGAGTCTCCTGCTCTGGAGAGATCCCAAACCCACCTGGATGTGACCCTGGGCACCCTGCTGTGGGTGACCTGCTGGAGCAGGGTGTTGGAGGAGATGATCTCCAGAGGTCCCTTCCAACCCCACCAGGCTGGGACTCTGGGATCCTCATGTCCAGGATGTGCTGCACTCAGTGAACTGCAGGTCCCAACGTTACACAGCTCCAGGATCACAAACAAGCTGCTGCAGGTCACCAACACCAACCACACAGACCTGGACGTACAACAACAGGTTAAAATTCAGCCCAGGCGGAGCTTTCACCACTGGTGGTCACCAAGGGACCATCTGCACTGACTTCCATCCCACCTCCAGCTACAGCAGTTACCAAAATGACAAATCCAACTCATCTTAGCGAGCACAGCAGACAAGTAATGACACAAATCATCCTTCCCACTCCTGCCACCCACGCAGGAATGGGGATTTCTAAGATCAGAGGGATCTCTGAGCCCCAGGATGTGCCCTCAGTGACAAGCCAGGACCTTGTGCAGGCTGTGTGACTGCACCAAAGCGTGGCCTGTCCAGAACACAAGGAGAACAGAGGGATCAGAGCAAGGATGGCCGAGCAGGGGCAGGAGCACACGTCCAGGTCCTTTGGTTGTCTGCTTGTAGAATGGAAGAGGAAAGGCAGGAGCTGAGCAGCAGGTGGGAGCCGTGCCAGGGCAGCTCCCCCACCGTGGGCTGCAGTGGCTAGCTGGAACAGGAGAGTGGCCACAGGACTCAACCAGGCTGCAACGCTTCAGCCAAGCCTTGAGCTGAAGAAGCCCCAGGCACTGCTGGGCCTGCTGGCACATCCCTCTGACCAGCAACGGCAAGGACACACCTACACCCAGCCAGCTATCTCCTACCAGAGCAAAACGGCTCCTGGACCTCACAGAATCAGAGAATCCCAGGTTGGAAGGGACCTCAAGGATCATCTGGTTCAACCTTTCCTGGCAAAAATACCATCAAGACAAGCTGGCCCAGCACCCTGTCCAGCTAGATCTTCAAAGTGTCCAATGTTGGGGACTCCACCACTTCCCTGGGGAGATCCTTCCCATGGTGGGTTGTCCTTGTGAAAAAATCTCACTGTGGAAGCTCCTCTCCAAGCAGAAAAGGTCCTGCCTGTGGTCCCAGCTCCATCAGTGGAAGGGTGGAGGGCTGGGGGCAGCTGGGGTTTGGCCAAGAGGAGCACTGCACACCAGAAGAAACTTCAGGGGCTTTCTGCCCAGTCCCCAGGGCTTCCGAGGGCTGGGCCAAGAGCTCAGGGAGGGGACGTGGCTCAGCCACAGCCACACACCAGCCCACCACAAGAATCTGCTCTGGACCTCACATCTTCTCTTTGGTTTTTTGGTGACCAGCGGCCAACAGAGCCCACATTCACCCCCACGTGGTGGCCACAGGCAGGATGGTGCCACTTGGTCACAGTTGCCAGGGGCTGGCTCCCTTTGTACCAAGAGCAGCTTCACTTGCAGGCGATGGGACCTGGCCACTGAGGACACCTTTCAGTCCCACCCAGCCAGGGCTCTCTCAGGAAGGGCTCTCAGTCTTGCAGCTCTGAAAGCAGTGGAGCCCAGGCTGCCATCTCCTTCTCAGGACACATGGTCAGGCCAGCCTTGAGGGACAAGGGACACAAATGACGAGGCAGGAACTGACCTGCCCCATTTCCAGCTGTGTCCCCAGCCCCTAGACAAACCTGGGGAAGGGGCATCTGAGCAGGGCCCAAGCCCTCGTGTCCTGCTTCACCCAGGGCAATGGAGCTGGCAGAAGCAGAAGTCCCTGCCCAGGATTTGCTTCTCCAGGGCTGGAGCTGCTGGGCCTCCAGCAAAAAAGAGATGTTTTCTCAAAAGAAGTGTGTGGAAAGGGTGAAATCACCGAACATTAGACAAAGGAAACCTTGATCTACAAACAGCTGAAGAACACGACACTGAGGGGCTGGAGCAGGTCCAGAGAAGGGCAATGAAGCTGGGGAGGGGTCTGGGGAACATGATTGTGAGGAGCAGCTGAGGGACCTGGGGGTGTTTAGTCTGGAGAAGAGGAGGCTGAGGGGAGAACTTCTGGCTCTCTGCAGCTCCCTGAGAGGAGGCTGGAGTGAGGTGGGGGATGGGCTCTCTTCCCAAGAAATCAGCAATAGAACAAGAGGCAATGGGCTGAAGCTGTGCCAGGGAGGGTTTTGATTTGGTATTAGGCATAAATTCTTTCCTGGCAGAGTGGTGAGGCCTTGGCCCAGGCTGCCCAGGGAGGTGCTGGAGTCACCAGCCCTGGAGGGGTTCCACAGACATGTGGACGTGGCACTTGGGGACATGGTTTAGTGGTCATGGCAGTGTTGGGTTGATGGCTGGACTTGATCTTGGAGGTCTTTTCCAACCTGAATGATTCTGTGATGGCAGCAACACCAGCTCAAGCCTTGCCCTCAGACAGACATTTGATACTGACCCATCCAAGGACCAGCACAACCCCCAGCACAGATATTTACCCCTCTCCCACTTTTGCTGGTGAAGTGTTTGCTCTCCAGCTCACCACGGGGAGAACAGCTCTGGTCCCTACTGCTACACCAGGCTACTTGACCACCGAATTTTGCCAACCTCCTTCCCTGGAATCCCCTGCCACCCCTGGAACCATCCCAGGTGAGGTTGGCCGGGGCTCTGAGCAACCTGCTCTAGTTGGGGATGTCCCTGCCCATAGCAGGAGGATTGGAACTACACACCTCTTCCAACCCCAGCCAGCCTGTGATTCTATGATAAATGCACAACAATGCTTGTTCTATACTTAAAAGTAAAAAAGTCAAAGCTTTCCTCCATGAAAACAACTCTTCACTCAAAAATCCTCCATATCACAGCACCAGTGACACCTCACAGACCCCAGGTTTGCTGTGCTCACACCCAGCAGCTCAGGTCTTCATGACCAGCTGATCCCCTCGTGCCACACGTCCCGACCCCCTCCTCCAGCAGCAGCATGTTGGCAGCCCCTGTCCCCCACCCTCCCCTGCACGGCCACGTCCTGGCATTTCTTCCCTGGGGTTTTACTGGTGCAGCCTGACCTGTAACACTGAGCCCCAGGAGCCCCTCGGGGCTCAGCCCCAGCCACGGAGCTCAGCTCACCCCACGCAGCCCCAGCTCCTCCTGCTCTATTTCAGGAGCCCCAAAAAAATGCTTCAGGAGTTCGTGCTGCAGGTCTGAGAGTGGAATAGTGCAGACAGACTGCTCAGAAAGCAAAGCAGCAGCTTCACAGTTCTTCACTGGGAGGGTGGTGAGGCACTG
>NW_008618598.1:0-388 GCF_000691845.1 Merops nubicus | reverse complement strand
TCTATAAGGCCCCCTGGGAGCCTCCTCTTCTCCAGGCTGAACAGCCCCAACTCCCTCAGCCTGTCCTCACAGCAGAGCTGCTCCAGCCCTCTGATCATCAGCAGAAGATGTTGGTGATTTTTATACACATGAGGCACATATAAACCCTATAGTTGCATTATAATGTGCTCGTGTGTCTAAGCAATGCTGACTCCCTCCAGTTTTTTATCTCATTAATGCCTCCCTATGTTAATTAATGCCAATTAATACAAGTTTGGGGTATTTTTTATTTCCCCTCTTAAGTGACAGCAGACTTGGTGTGTGTTATTTGGTCAATGCTATATTGCAATCAGATGGTAGAAAGGAACTGCTTAGCAGTGAGGGAAGTTTTTCTTGGTGGTTAAACCCC
>NW_008618597.1:9319-12446 GCF_000691845.1 Merops nubicus | reverse complement strand
CAGACCTTGCAAGCCTCCAGAGTTCCTTTTGGCATTTCACTTATCACCACAGAAATGAGGGCTCTGGGTGAGTGACGAGCTGACTCAGCAGCTGCTCGAGTGATTTAGTTTCCCAGGCATCCAAGAGCATATGGGAAATATAATAGTCCTACTAGGTGCATTTTTTTCCATCACGGGGAATGAGAAGGCTCAAGAAATAGCAGGTTACTGAAGTGATTGTCTGGCATTTCAAAAGGATGGAAAATGTTATAGGCTTTGTCATCTAAATACAGCACAAAACTTTAATGGAAATGGGCTTCTTAATCATTCTGCCTCACTTGGACATTTGAGGAGTATATATCTTGGCATTCCTTTTATAAGCAAACCCCCTTTCTTGCATACAGTAGCAGCAGCATTTCTGAGCAGATTTCTGATTGCTAAGAAATCTGAAGAGCTTTTGTTAAAAAAAGCTCTGTTTTTTGTTTTGATAAGGATTTTGTTTTGATAAAAGGATCTTTTTTTTTTTTTGCCTAATCTTGTTAGAATCCTTGTCCTGCAGCAGAAAACTTTGTATAAGAACATCTAAAATGATGGAACAGATCACTACAGCAGTGGAAAAAAACAGAACTGCAAAATTAAAGCTATAACTTCCTGTTTCTTAACAATCATCTTCAGTCTTAAAATATCAGTTTAAGTATGACGGAAAGTGGCTTACATCATCTCATCACCAAAGAGATGAGGAGAGTCTCCAAAGCAACAGTAGCAAGCAAGCAAACAGTTTTAAAATATTAATACCATTTAGCAACAAGATTATGAACCAGCAAGCTTTCTTGCAAACAAAGTCTGTCTACAGGAAAAGTGAAATTTATGGTTCCATAGGGAAAACCTTGCAGATTCTATGAAAACAAACCAAACAACACAGGAAGGAAAAAGCACCTTAAAGAATCTAGAACATCACTAAATTCAGTATTTTAATCTCTAGGGCTATTCAAGATTTGTCACAAAGACTGCACTTATGACTTAGGCACTGTCTATCTCCCCCTCTGCAACCTGCAAGTCAGAGAAAAGGCAGCATTGCTAAAAGCATGTTCCTGTGGTGGAAGAGATGGCTATGGACTTATCCAAGAAACCAGATACATTAACTATGCTGCAATTACTCCAGTCTTACTTGCTTGCCACCTACATAAGCATCAGAAGTCATAGGTGCAATCTGAGACATTTGCCTGCAGGTATAAACAGTCCCTGCACAGATGCAGACACCGAGGATGCCAGTGGGGAGAGCAGAGCAGGGCTCATTTTCTGTACTCACACTGGGCTGAAACACTGAACAAAGACTGGGTATACCCTCCAGCTGGACAGAGCCAGAGTCTGATACCCTTCACTCACACGTGGGGGAGGTTATGTGCAATAAGGTACAATAAGTTGTTTCACCAAGGGAAGGTGTGGAACACAAGCACAAGCAGAAGACTCAGTGCCTCTTGGCAGTAGACTGGACACCAGGATAGTGCTGTAAACCATGGAGGGAACAGGTGCCCTTGGAATGCCTCAGTGGGACACCCACTTCGTAATAAACACATAAACTGTGTTGCTGACACACTACAAAGATCCTGCCAAAACTTCACGTGGAGAAAATAACTTGATCATGCAGCAGTGCAGCTTGGGCTGGGCAAGTCCTTCTTGTACACACAGATACAACTCAGTAATAATTTTTAGTCTTGCTTCTAATTGTTTCTTTCACTTATCAAGAAATGTTAATGAGTGAGGTATTTATTTTTTAATTTCTGAAATTATTTAAAGTTTTTTTAGGTACTGAAGAAATATAAAAAATTATAAATGTTTCATTAAATACAGGATTCAGTTTCTTTCCTTTTGGTGAATGAGTTTAGTGATGACATTAATCAGTTTCTAAAGAACTAAAAATATATTTTATTTCTCAAACATGACTTTTAACCCTAAGGACAGGGGGACTTCCCCTGCAACCAGGCAAGTTGAGTTGCACATATGTGGATTGTATAGATCACAAATCACAGCAGAAGTGGAGCTATCACAGCTGAATTGCATTTTGATTTCTCAGTTACACAAACCCTGCCCTAGTACAAGGAACTGATTTCAATCAGGAGGACACAGGATCTATTTCTTTTCCTCAATACATTCCTGTATTTGCCACATTTTAAAATGGTTTTACTCTAAATAGCCTTCGGCCCAAGCAGTGAAACAAATTCTTCTCTCCCTTCCACGGAGGTTCCCCAAACAGCAGGTGAGAGCTGCACCACCCACACTTGAGACCTCTCTGGGTTATGGCATTTCAATCTGTAAGGAAACTGCAGTCACAGGACAGTCACAGTAACTGCTCTGTGACAAAAAGACTATTCAAAGTGAATTATGCTATTTCTGCTGTTAAGGATCTTAATTCAACCTTTCCAGCAATGCTTAAATACTGTAGGTACAAAGTTCTTCCTCTGAACTCTCCAGAGGCCATTTTAGAAGTTAAAGAACATTGTAAAGAACCTAGGGATGTACTTTGTTCAAAGTCACAGCCAATACTATAGATTGGCAACTTATTACTATCCATTAGGCCTTGCACATATTCTGATTTGAGTCACAAGAGGTGGCCAAGTCTATTTACTACTATCATTCCATCCAAATGTGTCTGCAGTTTTAGTCTCCAGATTAATGCATTTTATTTGTCAAGTATCAGCTTTCCTCAGTGAACTTCATTGCACTTTGCACAGAATTCAGTTAATTAGACAGGGGGGAAGAGGACAAACAACACACGACATGGGAGATGACCAAAACTTTGTGAGAAATGTATTACTCTAAAAAATGAGACAGAAATAGATGGAGTGTTTTGTGGGTGGTGGTGATGTGGGCTTTTATCAAATCTTAAATCACGTCACTAAAAGGTGCACCCAGATTTCCTGAACACAATTGAATATCAAAGTCTTTCAAAGCTGAGGAAGAAGAAACAGAAGAAGCCACATTTACATGCAAAAATAAAGAAAAATAATTTTATTTTGGTGGTCTCAGAAGTATTCTGCAAAATACCCATGCAAAATAGTCATTAAGCTGAAATTTCAATTTAACCTTGAGACTCAAACTACTAAAACTTAAAAATTCAGAATTCAGAACAGATGTCCATTGCTTGCAT